>NW_017672626.1:24142-105534 GCF_001879085.1 Nicotiana attenuata
TTCTGCATTGCTGCTGCCTCTCATTTCTGCTGCTGACATTCCTCTTTTCTCTTATTATTTTACACTTTCCAGGTACGCATCTGAACCATGTATTGGTGTAGCTTTGACGTTGAAATGCTGAAATGAAATACATCATACATTGGCTTCCTGAAATCCATGTGTACAAGCTGCCATAATGAAATAGATGATAGATGATTTGTATTTGTCTAGGTCTTCTTTTGATTTGTATTGACATTGTATAATTGGACTGAAACTGGGCTGTAGTGGACATATATTGGATGGGTGAGCTACGGGCTTGCGCGTGCTCGTTGGAACTGTTAGTAGTATGTTTGCGTTTAGTATAATTATATCGAGTAGCTACTTCATAAGGGTAAAAATGACGCGAATTAGGATTGGTTTCCTGGAAATGCTGGTTGGATAATCGTTGTTATCTGTAGGTTAGTTGATTTTAAAAGCATTACTCATAAATCCAGGCTGAATCGCTGTCTATTAATTTAAGTTTAAGACTGGCGTATATAATCCTATAAGCATGAAGTCCAATTGATTCTTTGGTTTTAGTATATTCACGTTTGATTGACATTGCCGTGTGCATTTAAAAGGAACAAGTTAACATGATAAGATAGGCTGCAAACTTTGTTCGAAATAGTCATTGCTGTTTATACCAGATTTCAACGCATATTTGAATTTGTTCAAGATAGATTAACTGAAGTTTGCGGGCTTCAATTTGGTATTTGGCCTAAAAATGTCGGCCCGCCTCAAATTAAAGTGACGCTGGGCTTCTGGGTATGTCAAGGGCCTAAGCGACCCAGGCCTTTAAAATGAAACCTGGACTGCTAATTTGTCCAGTTGCTAGGACCAATTGTTGGAAATTGAACTATGGAATTTTGGACAATTCACATCTACTAATTAATTAGGGTTCTTCTTTTAGAGACAACTTAAGCAAAAAATGTAGTTTGCTTTTAGGTTGACCTTTGATAAAAGGTGAGATGAGCCTCGCTAAATAAAACACATAAATCGCGGGTCCCTCAATAAATGCTATAAAAGAAAATACTTAGAATTCGGGTGAACCGTTTAGCGAATTTCACGGTTTTCCCTAAAGATAATAAAAGCGTAGTTGTTTTAGGCGCATATTTTAATAATATTACCTTCCTGAGTGCGGGTGCACATTTATGTGACCCAAATCTAAATCTCAACGAAGTCGAAATGCGTCAAAAGCCACGGGTGCACTGGTGTGACGTGGTTCGAGATACATTTTCACGACGTTGCAATTCTTATTAAAAAGACATAAAATAAAAGCGGTTAAAATAAAAGGCACATAGGTTAGAATATGTTTTAAAAAAAAATAAAGCAAATACAACAGTTGAGCGACCATGCTAGAACCACGGAATCCGGGAATGCCTAACACCTTCTCCCGGGTTAACAGAATTCCTTACTCGGAGTTCTGGTTCGCGGACTGTTAACAGAGTCATAATTTCCTCGGATCGGGATTCAACCGGTGACTTAGGACACCATTAATCTCCCAAGTGGCGACTCTGAATATTAATAATAAATCCCATTCCGACTGTCCTTTAATTGGAAAAACTCCTTTACACCCTCACCGGTGTAGGTAAAAAGGAGGTGTGACACAAGCTCATAAGCAACCTCCCCAACTCGCTGCAACACCTCGAATGGACCAATAAACCTTGGGCTCAGCTTTGCCCTCTTCCCGAACCTCATAAAACCCTTCATGGGTGAAACCCGGAACAAGACCCGCTCCCCAACCATGAATGCAACATCGCAGACCTTTCGATCCGCATAACTCTTTTGTCTAGACTGGGCTGCTAGAAGTCGATCCTGGATCACCTTAGCCTTCTTCAAAGCATCCTGAACCATGTCTGTACCCAAAAGCCTAGCCTCGCCCGGCTCGAACCAACCCACTGGAGACCAGCACCGTCTACTATAAAGCCTCATACGGTGCCATCTGAATGCTCGACTAATAACTGTTATTGTAGGCAAACTCTGCAAGTGGCAAGAACTGATCCGAAGAACCTTCAAACTCCATCACGCACGCACAGAGCATATCCTCTAGTATCTGAATAGTGGCTCGGACTGCCCGTCCGTCTGAGGGTGAAATGCTGTGCTCAGATTAACCCGAGTACCTAACTCATGGTGTACGACCCTCCAGAACCGTGATGTAAACTACGTAGCCCGGTCAGAGATGATAGATATCCGCACGCCAAGAAGCCTGACAATCTCGCGGATATAAACTCAAGCTAGCTGCTCGGAAGAATAAGTAGTCATCATAGGAATGAAATGAGCTGACTTGGTCAGCCTATCCACAGTCACCCAAACTGCATCAAACATCCGCTAAGTCTGTAGAATCCCAACAACAAAATCCATAGTGATCCGCTCGTATTTCCACTCCGGAATCTCTAACTTCTGAAGCAACCCACCTGGCTGCTGATGCTCATACTTTACCTGTTGGAAATTTAGACACTGAGCTACATATTCCACTATGTCCTTCTTCATTCTCCTCCACCAGCAATGCTGCCTCAAGTCCTGATATATCTTCGCGGCATCCGGATGAATGGAGAACCATAAATTGTGAGCCTTCTAGAGAATCAACTCACGTAATCCATCTACATTGGGTACACATAGCCTGCCCTGCATCCTCAATGCACCATCATTACCAATAGTGACCTCCTTAGCATTACTGTGTTGAACCGTATCCTTAAGGACAATCATATGGGGGACATCATACTGACGCTCTCTGATGCGATCATAAAGAAAAGACTGGGAGACCACACAAGCCAAAATCGACTCAGCTTAGAAATATCCAATCTAACAAACTGGTTGGCCAAGGCATAAACATCCAATGCCATCGCCTCTCTGCTGCCGGTAGATATTCTAAGCTCCCCCAACTCTCCACCCTACGACTCCAGGAATTTGCCATCACATTGTCCTTCTTGGGATGGTATAGAATAGTGATATCATAATCCTTAAGTAGCTCTAACCACCTCCGCTGGCGCAAGTTAAGATCCTTCTATTTGAACAGATTCTGCAAACTTCGGTGATCAGTGTAGATCTCATAAGGGACAACATACAAATAGTGCTGCCAAATCTTCAAGGCATAAATAATAGCTGCTAACTCAAGGTCGTGGACATGATAGTTCTTTTCATCCACCTTCAACTGCCTAGACACGTAGGCAATCACCCTACGGTGCTGCATCATCACCGTGCTAAGACCAACCCGCGACGCATCACAATATACAGTATAAGATCCCGAACCTGAAGGAAATACCAATACTGGGGCTGTAGTCAAAGCTGTCTTGAGGTTTTGAAAACTCTCCTCACACTCCTCTGTCCATCTGAACGGAGCATCCTTCTAGGTCAGCCTGGTCATAGGTGCTACAATTGATGAGAAACCCTCAACAAATCGACGGTAATACTCCGCCAAACCAAGAAAATTCTGGATCTCCATAGCTGAGGATGGTCTGGGCCAACTCTGCACTGCTTTCACCTTCTTCGGATCCACCTTGATCCCCTAACTCGACCCTACGTGACCCAAAAATGCCACCGAATCTAGCCAGAACTCACAGTTTGAGAAATTTCCGTATAACTTCTTCTCTCTCAAGGTCTGAAGCATAGTCCTCAGGTGCTGTTCATGATCCTCTCGACTTCGAGAGTACACCAGAATGTCGTCAATAAACACAATGATGAATGAGCCAAGATAGGGCTGAAATCCACTATACATCAAATGCATAAATGCTGCTGGGGCATTGGTCAGCCCAAGTGACATCACAAGGAACTCGTAATGACCATACCGAGTCCTGAAAGCAGTCTTCGAGATATCTGGTTCCCGAATCTTCAACTGATGATAGCCTGAATGCAAGTCAATCATGGAAAACACTCTATCACCCTGTAACTAATCAAATAGGTCATCAATACGAGGCAATGGGTACCTGTTCTTCACTTTAACTTTGTTCAACTGGCGATAATCAATGCACATACGCATAGAATCATCCTTCTTTTTCACAAACAAGACTGGGGCACCCAAGGTGACACACTGGGTCGAATGAAGCCCTTATCAAGCAATTCCTGTAACTATTCCTTCAACTCCTTCAACTCAGGAGGAGCCATACGATATGGAGGAATAGAGATGGGCTGAGTGCCTGGTAACAAATCAACACCAAAATCGATATCTCTGTCGGGCGGCATGCCCGGAAGATCAGCTGGAAATATATCTGGGAAAACCCTCACTATTGGGACAGACTCAACCGTAGGGGTATCAATACTGACATCTCTCACATAAGCTAGATACGCCTCACACCCCTTTCAACCATTCGTTGAGCTTTAAGGAATGAAATAAATTTGCTGGAAGTATAATCTAAGGTACCTCTCCACTCTAACCGCGATAATCCTGGCATAGCCAGCATCACGATCTTAGCGTGACAATCAAGAATAGCATAATGGGGTGACAACCAGTCCATGCCAAAAATAATATCAAAGTCTACCATATATAGCAATAATAAATCGGCTCTGGTCTTAAAACCACAAAGAACAACCAAACACGACCGATACATATGGTCAACAATAATAGAATCTCCCACACTCATAGACACAGAAATAGGAGAACTCAAAGAATCACGAGATACGCCCAAATACGAGGCAAAATAAGAGGACACATAGGAATAGGTGGAACCTGGATAAAGTAAAACTGATGCATTTCTATGACCAACCGGAACAATAACTGTAATGACAGAGTCGGAAGCAACTGCCTCTGTACGAGCAGGAAGAGCATAATATCTGGCCTGACCTCCCCCTCTAGGGCGACCTCTACCTGCACGACCTCCACCTCGAGCTGGATGAGCAGGTGGAATGGTAGCTGGTGCTGTAATCACTGAGGACCCGGTGGAGCACGGTGCTTGAGAAGTCTTTAGAGGTGCACCCCTCCTAAGTCCGGGGCAATCCCTTACCATATGGCAAGTGTCGCCACACTCAAAACGAGCTCTCGGAGGGCGTTGCTGCTGTGGCTGGCTCGGGCCAGGTCTGCTGGACTGACCGCTGAATGAACCTCGTGTAGGAGGTACACTAGATGCTGGCGGTGCATAATAAGGCTCCTGGGGCCTAGGAGTAGCCGAAATACCACTGGCGGCTGGAAGTGCTGAATGAACAGGGCGACTCATATAGCCCCTACCATGACGAACTGCAGCTGGGGCACGAGTACCACTATAAGTGCCAGACTCTCGAGACCTCTTTGCCTCCCTCTCCTCTCTCTCCTGAGCCTCGTAGTCCCAAAAGTAAATGTGCAGGGGGATCTCCCGAGATACCGCCTCGCAGTCCCAAAAAGTAAATGTGTAGGGGGATCTCCCGAGGTACCGCCTCGTAGTCCAAAAAGTAAACACACAGATCGAAACCGATGAATACAACGATTAACATCATGAATTCTACAGTTAAGACTGATATAGATACAGGAAAAACAGAAAATCAACTAAGCATGCTGCACAGAGTTCAAATAAGCATTTAGGACACGTAGACATGCGATATTAGGCTAAACAAGATAACTTCACATGCTGGTATAATTCAATAATGATGAAACATGTTATTACTCAGAGCTTCGCGAATGCGGGACCTTCATCGTGAACGCGAAGCACAAAACCCCTTCTGCCTCCAGCTCCTCCTTGCGAACGCAAAAAAGTAAACTAGTAACTAGAAACACCAAAATTTCTGCAACTTTCACAAGTCCAATTTTTGTTTGTTAACCACCCGGAATCTACCCGAGGCCCCCGGGACCTCAACCAAACATACCAAAAAGTCCTAAAATACCACACAAACTTAGTCGAGCCGTCAAATCACATCAAAAAAATGCTAAAAACACGAATCACCCTCCAATTCAAACTTAATGAACTTTGAAACTTCAAACTTCTACAGCCGATGCCAAACCCTATCAAATCACATCTGATTGACCTCAAATTTTACACACAAGTAATAATTGATATTAAGGAACTATCCGAACTTTTGGTTTCGGAGTCCGACCCCGATAACAAAAAGTCTACTTCCGGTGAAACTTCTCAAAACTTCAACTTTCGCCATTTCACGTCTAATTCAGCTACAGACCTCCGAAACACCATCCGGATGCGCTCCTAAGTCCCAAATCACCCTACGAAGCTAACGGAATCGATGAAACTCCATTCCGAAGTCGTCTTCATACAGTTCCATCTACAGTAAAAATCCTAGAACTTAAGCTTCCGTTTTGGGGACTAAGTGTCCCAAATCAATTCGAAACCAGAAACAGAACCTTCCGACAAGTCACATAAGTAGAAAAAAATACGGGAAAAGGAGTAAATAGGGGATAAGGTCTATTACTCTCAAAACAACCGGACGGGTCGTTAAAATAATCTCCTTAGGGTTTTTTTTTCATTAAAGGACCTCCAACTACATTGCTTATATTTCTCGTGAGGAAGGTGTTAGTCCATCCCAAAAATCCTGGAGTTGCATCCACAATTCAGTTCCATTATGCTGACATTTTCGGAGTATCTCCTTGAACCTCTCCCATGCCTCGAATATTGTTTCCATGTCCTTTTTATAGAAGTTATGGATTTGTCTTCTAAATTTCCCCATTTTTTCCGATGAGAAGTATTTGTCAAGGAACTTTTTAGTCATGTATTCCCATGTCCTGATAGACCCAGTTGGTAAGATTTGTAGCCAGTGCTTCGCATCATCCTTCTGTGAAAAGGGTAATGCCCAAAATAGACTGCATCTTTTAACACTCCATTGTACTGGAAGGTGTTCATGATTTTCTCAAAAACCATCAGATGAGTGTTTGGATCTTCATTCACCTTGCCTCTGAAGACACAGTTATTTTGGATGGTTTGTAGAAGACCTTGCTTCAGTTCAAGATTTTTCGCTTCAATAGACATGGGCCTCATACTTGACAGTGCTTGATTGTATACTGGCCTAGCATATTCTCCTAATGATCGACCAAGCCTGGGTCCAACATTCTCAAATTTATCTTCTGCAAGAGGCCAGTTCAGGTTGAATCTCCATCCCCCGTCCCCATTAACAATTTCATCATCTGCCAGAGTTGCTTCGGCAGCTGCTTCTTGTCGTTGAGCTGGTTCCCTTGCAGCCAAATGAACTCTATCATCACCATTTTTAGCCATATATTCTTGGGTCAAAGATAGCCCCAAGAATTTCCGGCGAATCCTCTTTCTTTTCTCAATTATTATAGGTGTTTCTCCAACTACGGTTCGTAAGGTATCACTTCCTTTGATAAAGATCAAGTCATACACTAGAAAAGTTAAACCTGTTGCCTACACACAAGTGAGAAAACGTGAATACAAAAAAATAAAATTGGTTCCTGAATTAGCACCAAAAATTATTTTGAACACTATTGATTGCCAACCCCCGGCAACAACGCCTATATTTGACGAGCGCAAAACACAACACAAAAATTAATGCTCGCTAGTCAAAGACAGTATAGTAAAATATCATCTCCACATGGATTGAATTTAAATAATGTTCAAGAAATTTTTTGGTTAAATGCTATTCAAGATTTTCCACACTTTGATTTGGGATGATTAAAACAACAACTAACAAACTAAAATTAAAGCAAGTAAAAATTAATCAAAGAGAACTAGAGAGTAGAGCAATAGGTTATTATCAGTAAGAAGAATAAGGGCTTTGACATAATAGGTGCAAGCCTGCTATCCCGAATTTGACACTGTTATATTTCACTCTGAAAGTTCTATCAATTCTCACGAATTCAATAGATGATTAGCTTATACTTCCGATTCAGATTCCTCTCTCGATTAAATCTAAGTCTTTCAAATAAACTAATGTGAAATGCGGTAAAACTTGCAAAAATCTACTGGTAGGAACGATCTAAGAGAAATATCTCGTGAATATTTCTCAATCTTAATTTAAACGGTAACTCAAAAACTCTCTCGATTACTTCAAAGAATCACCAAAATAAACTAAGGAATACGCTGCAATAATCTCTCAACAATATATTAAAAGCGGGAAGCTATTAAGTTAAAACTTAAATACCAAATTACCCTAGTCTAATTAAATTTATTTTTATTTTAATAAGATCAACATATACACGCTTGTCTAAACAATCCCTTCTTCAAAATTCCCAAGCGTTGCATCGTTTAAATTTCTTCCCCATGATAATGTTCGCTGTGCTGCGGAGAATCAAAATAACAATGCTTATTTGAAGGGATGTATCCTTCACATAAGTTAGTAATGTTCCAAATTGGCTTTCTTTTCTAAATTTCGAGACCAAACAACTCTTCTGCAAACTACCAAATATATATAGGCAAGAACAATGTTCAGACCTTCATATCCATGCAGGTGCACATGTACTAATTCTAGCAATTTATGTATTTCTTTACTCTTTGTGAAGGTTATCCGACGAAGTAAAGCAAAGACCTCAAATGAATTTTTCGTCTGTCTCGCTAAATTTTTTTGTAAGTTCAATTAGGGATAATTCTCTCAAACCAGTCTATAAATTCTTGTGGTCTGTGATTGTTGCTTAGACTTTTGATGATTATTGGATTTTTCGTTTCTCAGTTTGGTTTTTTGTTTTATTGCCGTTTCTTTGCCGATTAGGAAGTTTGCGTCTTTATCTTCAAGCAGGTCAAGTTATATAAATTTTTCATTCTTTTTTTTGTGGGAATTATTAAAATAAAAATGTTTTAACTGTATTAAACCATGTTATGCACCGTCCCTTATTCCTCTTCACTGTACATATCAGGGGTAACAATATTTTCCCTAAAAGATGAAGTTAATATGGTGATTTGCATGATCGGTAGCCGTTATGTTCAATTCACCACTTATTGTACTATAATTTTTTATCTTTATCTTTATTTATCTTATTAAAAAAGAAAAAAAATGAAACTTTATGTCTTTTTCTACAAAAAGCATGGAATTTTCATAAATTTGCACTGCAAGTACTAAATTACACTGTTTTTGTATCATAGATCAAGTTACAATATTGTTATGCATGATCTCTTGGTTGTATGTTTGGTTCATCAGTTACTAAAACCGAAAAGTTTCCACATGTAGCTGATTAAAAGCATATACATAGTTGTTGTGCTTTTAATTTTCAATATTATGAGTCACAACCATTCCATAACGACGGTGTACCCGATCGTTACTCTAGGCCGTAATGGTGCTTCGATAATCAATATAGGGTATGCGTAATTCGCGTTGGTGGCTGTTGAGGATGTCGGTTATAGTCCTGGTGGAACATACACTGTACTTCTCTTTTGTTCAATATTACTCTGACGTTTTTTGTTCATTATTTTTGCATCCGATATCTGGTAATTCATATCATTCTCTTGCCACACTTTACAGTCTTTTGTTCACATAAAGAATAGAAAAGAAAAGAAAAAAGATTTACTGAATTTTTCAGAATAATCTAGAGAAACAATGGGGAAGGATTGAGCTTGGAAAACGAAATAAAGTACAAAAATACAATAAAGTAGTTAAACTTTAACTGACACGCAAAATTATATGGCATTACAAATAGAGGCGGACCCAGAATTTGGAGGTGACGGGGCACTATTATTTTTGTCATAATCATGATTCATGTGAATTATTAGCTACAAAATTTGACGTGCAACTCTCTTAAGACTTTGATGATTACGATAAGTTCTAAGCTTCAATTTTTAATATAGAGAAGAGTTTGGGATTTTTTGAGGGAGAGGTTTAATCATAAGAAAGGGGGTTTTGGGCGGAAACTAAAGAAAAAAATAAAAAAAAGAACCTGAAACTAAAGGAAAAAGCCAAAAAAAGAAATCTGGGCTTATAGATCCTTCAAGTAATAAAATCGAAGTAATTGTTGGAGCTGTGAATCGAACCCCAGTCATCCACGCATAAGAGCAAAAATAAGTTGCAGATGCGACCAGTGCCTTACACTGGCTTTTGAGATCGAGGGTGCCTAATAAAATATATAACCGTTTCCCAAGGTATACAACCTACATATACATATAGATACAGGTTTTTCCCGAGATTAACGGGTGCCGGTGACCCCTCTACCTTCCACGTAGGTCCGCCCCTGATTACCAATGGGATTATAAACCACTTATAGATATTTTACTTGAATTTCTTTTGTGGGTGAAGGAACAAGGTCGGATAAAGGGATTGAGGATGGAAATAAGAATAATATACAGGGAGAGGAGGATATGAAAGAGACTAAACCCTATGGGGTGCCCACTGTTGTAGCATTCTAAATGAACTATGATATGTTTCGAGACAATTGCCTCTGGCCGATACAGGTACCATTGATACTTTATGCTCACTGATAGTGCATTAGAATCTGTATTGATAAAGTAATATTTTTTACACCCTATGCGTATAGTGTTGTGGCTTGGTAAATATTTTTGATAATAAACTGGTTGCTTGCAAAGTTTAAAGCAATATGGTGGACCATGGAGGAATCTTTTTGGATATTCTAGGTAAGGTTAAATGCATAAAGATTTCATCAGCTAAGCATTTAATAGTGATAGTTGTGTTACCTCCTAAACCATATTGTAGACATCTGCATTTACCGAAAAAGAGCCTCACTTGGTGAGTGAAAGATAGTTGTCATTCTAATAATCATAACTCTTTGCCTTATACAAAGTAGTTTTAACTTCTTGGGTAAGATTTCCAACTGAAGTATATGTGCAATTCAAAAGGGTTGAATGGAAGAAAACATTAATTAGTTAGTCGTTAATCTTTAGATCTATTAGTTTCATGGTCTTCTTTTGAGCTAAGTAATTACTACTTCATTTGGAGAGATGCCCTTTCTTGATTTTGGATATTTTTAGCTCTACCGTAAGAGTGATAAACTTTGTGCATGTTCTAGAGATACTTGTGCTAAATGAATGCATTGTCAACCTTTCGTATTTCCTTTACCACACAAAATATTGAATCTTGATTTGCAAGGTGGATCAGAATTCTTTGTTGATAAAATCAATTTAGACATATAAGTTTTACTCCTTAAACATTTTCTTTTTTGTAAATCCTCGTGTGTATTCCTTGCCAAGTGAATATTGAATTTCTTGTAAGAATAGACTTTAGTGGATGTTATGATACTTGGGGTTATCATAATATTGTTCTTTTCTGGGAAGCATGTCGGAAACATTTGTTTAGATAGTTATTATTATGGTTGGTTTGTATCTTTATGCTAGGAAGTCTTTATGGAATTTTGAGTTTGATACCTATATTTCTTGGGATGAAGTAGTTTGAGAGATAAAATATTGGTAGATTTAAATGTATTTTGTCATGGAGTATACTTATCTATTTGGTCTAACTAAATCATTTCCCTTGTTTGATGAGCTCATAAAATGTGCATTATGTGCTTACTTAGAGATTTATATGACTTTCTATAATGATGATAGGTACATAATTTATAGACAACGTCTTTATGTTGCCTAGAAGAAAGTGGGTTAAAAAAATACACGGGCATTTTCTTCCTTTATAATATCATGCATATTTTTGGTGATGAATGCATATTTATACTTGATTCTGTTTCTATTTTTCATGGTTTGAATTCGAGGATGAATTCTTTTTTTCTTTAAAAGGGAAGAACCATGATGCAGTTGGGACGTAGGAGGAAAGATTGGTACGTGAAGAGGTCCTCACTTCGAACCAGACTATTGAAATATGGAAACTATTTAGGTCCTTTAATGTTTTAATTGAGTTATCCTGCAACATGTAGGCCAAACATGAACTACCTTAAGTACATAAGTGACAGAAGATGGATTCCCTTCTCCAAATTTTAATACTAGAAGGTTTAGAGTTGCTGATCCCAAAGCTCAAAAAAGAGTGGTCGCACAACTTCGGGAGCTCCTCAGTTTGACTATGGAAAAGAGCATGACATCTTACCGCTAGACTTTTGCTTTGCTTAATCAAACATTATGGTATATTTACATCACTAATAAAGGTGTCAAGGAGCACTATCATAGTTAAAGAAGTTTATGATAGCTCTAATTTAATTAGTAAATGCCAACATTTACTGTTTAGGGGCAACTTTATAGCTCTCACTGGCAAAATAGGTATTGATTCATGTGCAAGGGTTTCTTGATAGTAAGTTTAAAATGAGAATACTAGTTGATGAGACAATCATGGTTTTCTTGCAATTTGGAAGGATTATTACAATGGCCTTGAGCCTTATCAATAGAGGAGAAAAGGTTGGTCAAAGTGTATTATTTACAAAGACTTGTATTTTATCCTTTTATGTATTTTTATTTAGTCAAATATTTATTTTAATAATATTGATATTATTTTATAATATATATATTTCATGACTCGGTATATACGTGCAATACACGTGGCAAGAAACTAGTATTCAATAAGATGTTCTTGTTTTGATTAAACACTATAAAGAATAAAATCACAACTAATATTAAAGTTCCTCCAATAAATTCAAGCAATTAAATAGTAGTCAAATCCATAAAGAACAACCAAGTCACCAAATCATGTCAAACCCTAAGATAAACTACTCCATGGATACGGAGAAAGTCATCATTAATAGAGTTAATGAATAAAAAAAATATTAATCCAATATTACAATCCAAACTCGCGTATTGAATTGCTAGAAAGAAGATGAAATCTTGCGTCTTGAAGCCTCCAAAAGCTCCCAAGGTCCAAAGTCCTCTCAAGAACATGTTTCTAGAAGTGGGAAAACCTGGAAAACCTTTTACACTACCGACGTCGCATAGTGCTAAGCGCCCTGCGTCGCATTAGTGTATTTTGCTCGGCTGTAAAATCCCTGAACTTATCTTGTCTGACAAACTTTTGTACTAATGCGTCGTGCTGCTACGCACCCTCTATCGCATTAGTGTATTTTTCTTTCAGACCCAAAATCTCCAAGTCTTTGAACTTCTCAAACTTATGACGAATTTATGTACAAATGTGACGCTCAATGCCACGCCTATGCAACGGACTAGTACATTTTGCTCTAGCCCATGTGCTTTCTTCCAAGTTTCGTATGCAACGCCGATCCACGAACTGGGCACAAGAGTGGACCAACTACCCAGTAAGTTTCTAGTGCTATGAGTGGCAGGTACATCACAGTGAGATAAAGAGTGGTCTACAGTGACAGACTGGTAAACAGTGGAGTTACCTTCATTTACAACAAAGCATATTGCTTCACCTAGCTTTTTCTTATATGTTGATTACTTCAATACCTTGAAGAGGAAAAAAAAAATCATAAATAATACTAACATCACTAAACAAAGAAAAACAGAAGTTAATAAGCTGCAGATATGAAATATTACATAGTTAAGTTCAAGGCCAAAAGGTATAATACATAGAATCTGGTAAAGCTAGATCTATAGGTTAATCCATTTATCTAGTAGAATTGTAGTTAATTATTTGAGAAGAAACAGAAGCTGCAGGAGTGCAATATGCTTTCTTGACACCATAAGTCCATCTTTTTGTCAGGAAAAAAGAACAGTAGTGTCACGACCCAATTCTAATATAAGCCGTGATGGCGCCCAGCGCCGCCGCTAGGCAAGCCAAAAGTGAACTAACCACGTGATTTCTTTTTTTAAAGATTTTTCAAGTAATTAAACTTTCCTTAATTTAAAAGATTTAAGAAATAACAGATTTAAAATAAATAACGTGAAAGCAACTGAGTGCAATCATAACCATAGAATAAAACCAAAACCACAAGTCTACTAGTGTGTGCCAAGACCTGGTGTCACAAGAGTATGAACATTCTAGTAGAATATCCAAAAAGAATATTAATCTACTATCTGATGTGAAATCAACAGAAAGATATAAGCAAAAGAAAGACTCTGACTGCTGCAGAACGGCTCGGAAGGCAGCTCACCGTGAAGTCTCGAAGTGGTAATCAAGTGTGCGCGTCAGACTGATATCCAAATGCACCTGCTCAGGTCCTGCACATTAAGTGCAGAAGTGTAGCATGAGTACATAAACAACATGTACCCAGTAAGTATCTAGTCTAACCTCGAAGAAGTAGTAATGAGGGGTCGACTTCGACACTTACTATGGGACAACAATATAATAATATGAAATTCTAATTAAACATGAAAGATATAAATGACAATAGAACTCAGAGTAAGAAATAAATAAACAATCCTTTCACCATTAGTAAGAACAAAATCATTTCCTCATTTAACCATGTTACTTCTCAAGCCAATGAAACAATATCAAATATAAAGGGACTTCCAGTATTATTACCCACGAATTATGCCGAGGACATAGGGCCCGATCCAAATATACATATACATATACTGTGTACTGTCGAGGTCGAACGGTACGAACCATAGATGCATCTATTAAGCTGCCGAGGCAAACGACCAACTCCCATGAGAGTAGTGGAATTGTTACCCCGCTCGCGGAATATACTTGTGACGCGGTTGAACATAGATTTCTCAAGTTATCAAAATGTCCCTTAGTTTTTTCCAAAATAAGAAATTCAATTAGAAACTTTTAAAATCTTAAAATTCCCAATCTCAACTCTATTCAAGAAAAATCAATGAGCATAATAAAACAAAGATGTCAACAATGCATGGTGTAAACCTAAAACTATCCGGATATAAGCATGAATAGTTGCTATGTAAGGACTCTCGTCACCTCGTGCGTATGTAGCTACCCATAAATAGAAGCACATATTAATTAAGTTCACCTATGTGGTTAATTTCCTCTTACAAGGTTAGAAAAGAGACTTATCTCGCCTCAAAGCCTACTTTTCGGTCCAAGATTGTGCCCAAACCCTCAATTCGGTGCCAAACGACTTGAAACGAGTCAAATATTATATAAAATAATCAATACATGTTTAAAACCACATATAATAACTACCAAAGTTATTTTTCCAAGCCTATTTGAAGAATCCCTAAAATTCACCCCCGGGCACATGTACCCGGATTCCGGAAATTTTTGAAGAAAGTTGTTACCCATAATCTCATGAACTCAAATATATAATTTTTACTATATTTCATAATAAATTTCGTGGTTAAATCTCTTTTTTTTATTTATCAAAAACCTAGGTTTTCACCTAAACCCATAATTTTCACTAATTTATATGTTCTTATCTACCCATAAATTATGTATTTAACACACATTGTGTAGAAATTACTTACCTCAAAGTGCTAGGTGAAATCCCCTCTCTAAGAGCTCCAAAACTCGACCAACAATGGAATAAATGAGCGAAAAATGACTAAGTTCCGCATTTAATGAAGGTTCCCCCTTCTGCCGTCAAAAGTCTGCTTCTGCGGAAGAGCCTAAGGCTGGTTGGTTTCACTTCTGCGGGAGGGGTCCCGCTTCTGCGGCCAACCTGCTGCTTCTTCGGCTCTAGCCACTTCTGCAATCACTGCCATCGCACCTGCGCGTTTGCAGGTGCGCAAATATTGTTCGATTCTGCGATCCTGGGCAGCCTTGGCTGGTCCGTTTTTGCGGCTCTTGGCTCGCACATGCGGCTGGCCAAGTGCAGGTGCGATTACACCAGCAGCTGGGAGCTTCAGCTGTTGCTCCCAAGTTCCAACTTGGTCCGAGCCTCATTCGATTAACACCTGGGGACCCTAAGGCCCCTCCCAAACATACTAACAAGTTTGGAATCATAAGACTGACTCGCTCGAACTCTCAGAACGCCCAAAACAACATCAAAAGTAAGAATCACACCCCAAACCAATTGAATCCAAAATATGAACATTAAGTTCTTCAATTTACTCCCAACGCGCCGCAACGCACTTAAACTACTCGGAATGACACCAAGTTTTGCGTGCAAGTCTTAAATGACATTACGAAACTATTCTCGGGTCATTAAGCACTGAAACGCTCTCGGGTCATCCAAAACCCGATCCGAACATACGCCCAAGTCTAAAA
Organism: Nicotiana attenuata; assembly: GCF_001879085.1. Lineage (NCBI taxonomy): Eukaryota > Viridiplantae > Streptophyta > Magnoliopsida > Solanales > Solanaceae > Nicotiana > Nicotiana attenuata. The sequence goes on from NW_017672626.1 coordinate 39,965, forward strand.
TCATCGTACGAACCTATTGAAATTGTCAAATCCTGATTCTGAGGTCGTTTGCTCAAAGTGTTGACCGAAGTCAAAGTTAGCCCTCTTAGCCAACCTTAAGGAACCAAGTGCTCCAATTTTAACCTGAACTCTTCCATCCTGAACTAACCATCCACGCAAGTCATAAAATAGTAAAAGCACCTACGAAAAGTCTTATTTAGGGGAACGAGGTCCTAGAAAGAAAAACGACCGGTCGGGTCATTACATTTCCACCTTTTAAACAAGCGTTCGTCCTCGAACGAGTTTAGAATCATACCTAGAGTGCTAAATAAGTGTGGATATCTTCTCCGCATATCCTCCTTGGACTCCCAAGTAGCCTCCTCGACATGTTGTCCCCTCCGCCGAACCTTTACTGCGGAAATCCTCTTGGATCTCAACTGGTGAACCTGCCTATCAACAATGGCAACTAGCTCCTCCTCATAACCCAAGCTCTCATCTAACTGAATCGTGCTGAAGTCCAACACACGCGACATGTCGGCACGATACCTCCGAAGCACAGACACATGAAAAACCGGATGAACTCCCGATAGACTGGGAGGTAAAGCGAGCTCATAAGAAACCTCCCCAACTCGTCTCAACACCTCAAATGGGCCTATAAACCTTGGTCTCAACTTCCCCTTCTTGCCAATCCTCATGATCCCCTTCATCGACGAGACTTTCAAGAGAACCTTCTCGCCCACCATAAATGATAAATCACGCGCCTTCTGATCCGCGTATCTCTTCTATCGCGATTGTGCTGGGCGAAGTCGTTCCTGAATCAACTTTACATTTTCCAAGGCATCCTTCACCAAATCAGTAACATATAACTTAGCCACGCTGGCTCAAACCACCCGATGGGAGAACGACAGTGCCGACCATATAAAGCCTCAAATGGAGCCATCTCGATGTTGGACTGATAACTGTTGTTGTAAGAAAACTTGGCCAAAGGCAAGAATCGATCCCACTGCCCTCCAAAGTCAATCACACATGCTCTGAGCATGTCCTCCAAGATCAGAGCTGTCCGCTCTAACTGCCCGTCGGTCTTTGGATGAAATGCTATGCTGAGCTCTACACGGGTTCCCAACTCGCTCTGTACTGCTCTCTAAAAGTGCAAAGTGAACTGAGGGCCTCTATCTGATATGATGGAAACAAGCACACCATGCAACCGAACTATCTCCTGAATATAAATCTGGGCCAACCTCTCTGAAGTATACATAGTCACAATCGGAATGAAGTGTGCCGACTTCGTCAACCTGTTGACAATGACCCAAGTTGCATCAAACTTCGGCAAGGTCCGCGACAACCCAACTACGAAGTCCATAGTAATGCGTTCCCATTTCCACTCCGGTATAGTCATCTGCTGGAGTAGGCCACATGGCCTCTGGTGCTCATACTTAACTTGCTGGCAATATAGGCATCTAGCTACATACTCAACTATGTCTTTCTTCATCCGTCGCCACTAATAATGCTGCCTCAGGTCGCGATACATCTTCATAGCACCTTGATGAATGAAATACCGAGAACTGTATGCCTCCTCTAGAATCCTCTCCCTCAAGCCATCGACATTAGGAACACAAAGATGACCCTAGAGTCGCAGAACACCATCCTCGCCGATAGAAACCTTCTTGGCACCACCCTGTAGTATCGTCTCTCTGAGAACCATCAAGTGCTGATCATCAAACTGTCGAGCCTTGATCTACTCCAATAGTGAAAACTAGGCAACGACGCATGCAAGAACTCGATCGGGCTTTGAAATATCCAATCTCACAAGTTTGTTAGCCAAGGACTGAATGTCCAAAGCTAGTGGCATCTCCTCTGCTGAAATGAGTGCCAAGATAACCATACTCTCTGCCTTTATGGTCAAGGCATCCGCGACCACATTCGTCTTGCCCGGATGATAAAGAATGGTGATATCGTAATCCTTCAGTAAATCAAGCCATCTACGTTGCCTCAAATTGAGATTCCTTTGCTTGAACAAATGCTGCAAGCTATAATGATCAGTGTAAACCTCACAGGACACCCCATAAAGGTAATGCCTCCAGATCATAAGAGCATGAACAATTGTGGCTAACTCTAAATTGTGCACATGGTAATTCTTCTCATGGATGTTCAGCTGACGAGAAGCATATGCAATATCTCGCCCCTCCTGCACCAATACAGAACCCAAGTCAACTCGTGAAGCGTCACAATACACCGAATACATCCCAAAACCGGAAGGCAACACTAGAACCGGTGCTATAGTCAAAGATACTTTGAGCTTCTGAAAGCTCGCCTCACAATCATCGGATCAATGGAACGGAGCTCACAATCATCTGGTGGCATGCCTGGGAGGTCAAAAGGAAACACATCAGCGAACTCTCAGACTACTGGCACTGAATCAATTGCCGGAGTCTCTGCGGTGGTATCCCGAACATACGCTAGATAAGCCAAACAACCCTTCTCGACCATATGTCGAGTCTTCAGAAATGAGATAACCCGACTAGACGTACTGATAAACGAACCCTTCCACTCCAATCTAGGAAACTCTAGAATCGCTAAGGTAATAGTCTTGGCATGGCAATCAAGGATGGTGTGATATGGGGATAGACATTCCATGCCCAGGATGCCCTCAAAGTCGTATCAAGCAATAGAAGATCCGCTCTAGTCTCGTAACAACAGAATGTGACCCTACATGACCGATAGATCCAATCCACAACATTCGAATCGCCCACATAAACAGGAGTACCCAAGGACTCACGAGGATTGGCTAGAAAATGAGCAAACAGATAGGAAACATATGAATAGGTAGACCATGGATCAAATAATACCGAAGCATCCCTACCGCAGACAGAAATAATACCTGTGATCACGGCATCTGAGGCCACTGCATCTAGTCTAGCCAGAAAAGCATAAGACCTAGTTGGAGCGCCAACTGGCTGGCCTCCGCCTGACTAAACAGTAGCTAGGTGACCTCCCCCTGCCTAGCCTCCACCTCTTGGACGGTGCCTACCCATCTGCCCTCCGCCTCTGGGCGGTCGGACTGCTGGTGCTGTAATTATGGGCTGATGGCCCTACTGTATTGCCTTGCCCCAAAGTCTGGGACAACACCTCTTCATGTGACCCGGATCCCTACAGTCGTAATAACCCCTCATTTCCATAGACTGCTGCCCTGAAGTCTGACCCTGATGGCCTGAATACCCACTAGAAGAACCCTGAATAGCTGGTGGGCGGTATGAACTCTCTGGCATGGCACTGAAATAGGCGCTGGAAGAACCTTGATGGCCTGAGTACCCACTGGAAGAACCCTGAATAGCTGGTGGGCGGTAAGAACTCTCTGGCATGGCAGTGAAATAGGGTCGCACTGGAGCACCCCGAGGAGGTGGTGGTGCTGGACATGTGGGCCTGCTAGGCTGACCCCTCCCGAACTAACCTCTGCCCTATCCGGAGCACCTCTAATCTCTTCGGAAAAACGGAACCGCTTGTCCCGCTGCATCTGCTCTCTACCTCGCTGATGGTAACCCTCAATCCTCCGGGCTATCTTTACTACTAGCTGATAAGAAGTGCCCATCTCAACCTCCCGGGCCATACTAGCCTAAATATCGGAGTGCAACCCTGCACTGTCTTTGCATCAGTAGGAAGTATCATAAGTGCATGGCGAGACAACTCAGAGAATCTCGCCTCATAGTCGGTCACTGACATCTGGCCTTGTTGGAGCTGCTCAAACTGACACCGCAGCTCTTTCCTCTTGGAGGGTGGGATATACCTATCCAAGAAAAGATGCGTAAACTAGTCCCAAGTCATGGGAGGAGAACTTGCTGGTCTGCCAGGAAGATAAGACTTCCACAATATACGGACATTGCCTTCCAGCTGAAAGGTAGTGAAATCCACCCCGCTGGACTCCAATATACTCATGTTATGCAGTCTGTCCCTGCACTTATCAATGAAGTCCTGGGGATCCTCATGTCGCTCACCTCCGAAGACATGAGGTGTAGCCTAGTCCATCTGTCCAAAAGCTTCTGCGACTCGCCGGCCGTAGCTGATCTGGGCTCAGGTACGGCTGCTGCTACTGGCTGGGCCCCGCCTACGGGTAGTGCGCCCGGGGTCTGATATACAACAGTTGCATGCCCAGGAGCCTGAGCATAGGGGTCTGTGCTCCCCTTTCCGCCTGAGATGTGGCTGGGTCTGCTGGAAGTAAACCAGCCCGGGTCATTGTATCCATGAACCGCAGCATACGACCCATAACCTCTTAAAAGCCCGGTATTGACATGAAATCGACCGGGTTAGCTCTGCTGCGGCCACCTCACCATGCTCCTCAATAGTGGGATCCTCCATTGGATCCACTGGTGGTACAACTGGGGCAACTCTGGGACGTCCTCGTCCCCTACCTCGGGCTGGTGACCTCCCCCAGCCTCTGCCTCGGCCTCTAGCAACAGGGGGAGCAGCTCCTCCCGGGTCCGGAACATCTGCCGTACGTGTTCTCACCATTTGTGAGAATAAGAGAAAGATACTTAGTATAACATCAACTGCACGATAGGAGATGAAGAAAGAGTAGTTTCCTAACACCCTATAGCCTCTCAAAGATATGTACAATCTGTCTGCATTGATCCGCAAGACTCTATTAGGCCTGCTCATAACTTGTGAGACCTACATGAACCTAGTGCTCTGATACCATGTTGTCTCGACCAAATTTTAATATAGGCCATGATGGCGCCCAGCGCCGCCGCTAGGCAATCCAACAGTGAACTAATCACGTGATTTCTCTTTTTAAAAGATTTTTCAAGTAATTAAACTTTTCTTAATTTAAAAGATTTAAGAAATAACAAATTTAAAATAAATAACGCGAAAGCAACTGAGTGTAATCATTACCATAGAATAAAATCAAAACCACAAGTCTACTAGTGTGTGCCAAGACCTGGTATCACAGGAGTATGAGCATTCTAGTAGAATATACAAAAAAAAAAAATACTAGTCTACTGTCTGAAGTGAAATAGACAGAAAAATATAAACAAAAAAAAGACTCTGGCTGCTGCAAAACGGATCGAAAGGCAGCTCACCGTGAAGTCTCGAAGTGGTAATCAAGTGTGCGTGCCGGACTGATATCCAAATGCACTAGCCTCAGGTCCTGCACATTAAGTGCAGAAGTGTAGCGTGTGTACATAAACAACATGTACCCAGTAAGTATTTAGTCTAACCTCGAAGAAGTAGTGATGAGGGGTGGCCTTCGACACTTACTACGGGCCAACAATATAATAATATAAAATTCTAATTCAACATCATAGATATAAAATGACAATAGAACTCACAGTAAGAAAAAATAAACAATCCTTTCACCGTTAGTAAGAACCAAATCATTTTCCTCATTTAACCATGTAACTTCTCAAGCCAATGAAACAATATCAAATATAAAGGGACCTCCAGTATTATTACGTACGAATTATGCCGAGGACGTACGATCCGATCCAAATATACTATGTGCACTGCCAAGGGTCGAACGGCACGAACCATAGATGCATCTATTAACCAGCCGAGGCGAACGGCCCACTCCCATGAGAGTAGTGGAAAAGTTACCCCGCTCGCGGAATATACTTGCGACGTGGTTGAACTTAGATTTCTCAAGTTATCAAAACATCCCTCAATTCTTTCCAAAATAAGAAATTCAACTAGAAACTTTTATATTCTTAAAATCCTTAATCTCAGCTCTATTTAAGAAAATCAATAAGCATATTCAAACAACGATGTCAACAAAGCATGGTGTAAACCTAAAACTACCCGGACGTAAGCATGAATAGTAGCTATGTACGGACTCTCGTCACCTCGTGCGTATGTAGCCCCCCCACAAATAGAAGTACATATTAATTAATTTCATTTAGGGGGTTAATTCCCTCTTACAAGGTTAGAAAAGAGACTTACCTCGCCTCAAAGCCTACTTTCCGGTCCAAGATTGTGTCCAAACCCTCAATTCAGTGCCAAACGACTCGATACATGTTTATAAAATAAAGAAGGTAATTTTCCCAAGCCAATTTGAAGAATTCCTAAAATTCATTCCGAAAATCTTTCGAAGAAAGTTGTTACCAATAACCTCATGAACTCAAATATATGATTTTTACTAAATTTCATAAAAACATTCGTTGTTAAATCTCATTTTATTTAATAAAAGACCTAGGGCTTCACCTAAATCCATAATTTTCACTAATTTACATGTTATAATCTACCCATAAAATATGTATTTAACACACATTGTGTAAAAATGACTTACCTCAAAGTGCTAGGTGAAAGCCCCTCTCTAAGAGCTCTAAAAATCGCCCAACATTAGAATAAATGAGCCAAACATACCAACAAGTTTGGAATCATAAGACTGACTCGCTCGAACTCTCAGAACGCCCAAAACAACATCAAAAGTAAGAATCACACCCCAAACCAATTGAATCCAAAATATGAACATTAAGTTCTTCAATTTACTCCCAATGCGCCGCAACGCACTTAAACTACTCGGAATGACACCAAGTTTTGCGTGCAAGTCTTAAATGACATTACGAAACTATTCTCGGGTCATTAAGCACTGAAACGCTCTCGGGTCATCCAAAACCCGATCCGAACATACGCCCAAGTCTAAAATCATCGTGCGAACCTATTGAAATTGTCAAATTCCGATTCTGAGGTCGTTTGCTCAAAGTGTTGACCGAAGTCAAAGTTAGCCCTTTTAGCCAACCTTAAGGAACCAAGTGCTCCAATTTTAACCTGAACTCTTCCCATCCTGAACTAACCATCCCCGCAAGTCATAAAATAGTAAAAGCACCTACGAAAAGTCTTATTTAGGGGAACGAGGTCCTAGAAAGGAAAACGACCGGTCGGGTCGTTACATTTCCACCTTTTAAACAAACGTTCGTCCTCGAACGAGTTTAGAATCATACCTGGAGTGCTAAATAAGTGTGGATATCTTCTCCGCATGTCCTCCTTGGACTCCCAACTCGCCTCCTCGACATGTTGTCCCCTCTGCCGAACCTTTACCGCGGAAATCCTCTTGGATCTCAACTGGTGAACCTGCCTATCAACAATGGCAACTGGCTCCTCCTCATAACCCAAGCTCTCATCTAACTGAATCGTGCTGAAGTAAAACACACGCGACATGTCGGCACGATACGTCCGAAGCACAGACACATGAAAAACCGGATGAACTCCCGATAGAGTGGGAGGTAAAGCGAGCTCATAAGAAACCTCGCCAACTCGTCTCAACACCTCAAATGGGCCTATAAACCTTGGGCTCAACTTACCCTTCTTGCCAATCCTCATGATCCCCTTCATCGGCGAGACTTTCAAGAGAACCTTCTCGCCCAACATAAATGATAAATCACGCGCCTTCTGATCCGCGTATCTCTTCTATCGCGATTGTGCTGGGCGAAGTCGTTCCTGAATCAACTTTACATTTTCCAAGGCATCCTTCACCAAATCAGTAACATATAACTTAGCCACGCTAGGCTCAAACCACCCGATGGGAGAACGACAGTGCCGACCATATAAAGCCTCAAATGGAGCCATCTCGATGTTGGACTGATAACTGTTGTTGTAAGAAAACTTGGCCAAAGGCAAGAATCGATCCCACTGCCCTCCAAAGTCAATCACACATGCTCTGAGCATGTTCTCCAAGATCTGAACTGTCTGCTCTAACTGCCCGTCGGTCTGTGGATGAAATGCTGCTGAGCTCTACACGGGTTCCCAACTCACTCTGTACTGCTCTCTAAAAATGCAAAGTGAACTGAGGGCCTTTATCTGATATGATGGGAACAAGCACACCATGCAACCGAACTATCTCCTGAATATAAATCTGGGCCAACCTCTCTGAAGTATACATAGTCACAGTCGGAATGAAGTGTGCCGACTTCTTCAACCTGTTGACAATGACCCAAGTTGCATCAAACTTCGGCAAGGTCCGCGACAACCCAACAACGAAGTCCATAGTAATGCGCTCCCATTTCCACTCCGGTATAGTCATCTGCTGGAGTAGGCCACATGGCCTCTGGTGCTCATACTTAACTTGCTGGCAATTTAGGCATCTAGCTACATACTCAACTATGTCTTTCTTCATCTGCCGCCACTAATAATGTTGCCTCAGGTCGCGATACATCTTCGTAGTACCTTGATGAATGGAATACCGAGAACTGTATGCCTCCTCTAGAATCCTCTCCCTCAAGCCATCGACATTAGGAACACAAAGATGACCCTAGAGTCGCAAAACACCATCCTCGCCGATAGAAACCTTCTTGGCACCACCCTGTAGTATCGTCTCTCTGAGAACCATCAAGTGTTGATCATCAAACTGTCGAGCCTTGATCTACTCCAATAGTGAAAACTAGGCAACGACGCATGCAAGAACTCGACCGGGCTTTGAAATATCCAATCTCACAAGTTTGTTAGCCAAGGACTGAATGTCCAAAGCTAGTGGCATCTCCTCTGCTGAAATGAGTGCCAAGATAACCATACTCTCTGCCTTTATGGTCAAGGCATCCGCGACCACATTCGTCTTGCCCGGATGATAAAGAATGGTGATATCGTAATCCTTCAGTAAATCAAGCCATCTACGTTGCCTCAAATTGAGATTCCTTTGCTTGAACAAATGCTGCAAGCTATAATGATCAGTGTAAACCTCACAGGACACCCCATAAAGGTAATGCCTCCAGATCTTAAGAGCATGAACAATTGTGGCTAACTCTAAATTGTGCACATGGTAATTCTTCTCATGGATGTTCAGCTGACGAGAAGCATATGCAATATCTCGCCCCTCCTGCATCAATACAGAACCCAAGTCAACTCGTGAAGCGTCACAAGACACCGAATACATCCCCAAACCGGAAGGCAACACTAAAACCGGTGCTATAGTCAAAGATACTTTGAGCTTCTGCTGTTGCTCCCAAGTTCCAATTTGGTATGAGCCTCGTCCGATTAACATCGGGGCCTCGGCCCGAACATACCAACAAGTTTGTAATCATAAGACGGACTCGCTCAAACTCTCGAAAAGCCTAATACAACAACAAAACTAAGAACAACACCCCAAACCAATTGAATTAAAAATATTAACTTTAAGTTCTTCAATTTACTCCCAATGCACCAAAACGTACTTAAACTACTCGGAATGACACCAAATTTTACGTGCAGGTCTTAGATGATATTATGGAACTATTCCCGATCTCGAAATCCTATTTGGACCTCAATATCACCAAAACCTATTCCAAACCAAATTTAAAGAACTTCAAAAACTTTCAAGGAACCAGCTTTCACTATTAGGCGCCGAAACGCTTCCGGGGTCATCCAATACACAATACGAACATACGGCCAAGACCGAAATCATCATACAAACCTATTGGAACCGTCAAATCATGATTCCGAGGTCGTTTGCTCAAAATGTTGACCGAAGTCAAACTTAGCCTTTTTAGCCACCTTAAGGAACCAAGTGTTCCGATTTCAGCCCGAACTCTGCCAATCTTGAACTGACCATCCCCACAAGTCATAAAACAGTAAAAGAACCTACATGAAATCTTATTTAGGGAAACAGGGTTCTAGAAAAAAAAGACCGGCCGGGTCGTTACGGGAAGATGAACAACTCCGACTTGAAATAAATTTAGAATCACAAATGAATAGTTGCATGCTCATTTCTACTTGCACAATCCAATAGTTGAGGACGTTTCATTGAGAACTAAATCAATAAATAAAAGCGAAAATGGAAGGCATTGATCTGTGTAATAAAACTATTATTAATATGGTTTCTCCATTAATTTTCCGTCTTTTAACAGGTAGCTTAACCCTTTTTGTCTTCCTAGTTCTCTGTAGTAAATTTTCTTACTTCACACAATGTAAGTTAGTGGTCTATAGATATAGTAGGTGATTCAATTAATTAGATGCCTATGCGAAGATTATGGAGTGTAAATAGAGCAACCTGAGGTGACATACATAAGGGATAATAATTCAATAAATAGAAGTTGGTTGCACAAATCTATTGCATAGTATATTCAACTGTAATGCCAAGGATTATATTTCATGTGCTTTGATTTATTTTTTTTGAAATAACTTAAAAGAAAATGACATGTTGCCTTACCTCTAAATCTAAAACATTGAGATTACGAAAAACTTTGAAATTCAGCATAACCATCCTCTTTTCTTCTTAATGACTGATCATCAGCAGTACAAAATACTTTTTTTCCTGCATCATGTCAACAACAGATGATTCAAGCAAAGGATATGAAGCAAATGAAAAGGCAGTTCTTCACTATATATTAACTTAATACTTAACAACAGGTTATTCAGTGAAGTAAATCTCAACTGCAGTTAGGTGACATTTATTGTAAAGAAGTAAAGTAAATCTCAACTGAAGTAATCTTTTAAAATATTTGACAGGCTTTTTATAAACTTTTGGATATGAACGCAGCAAAAAAAGAACAATCAAAAAAATCAAACACACATTAGAAAATCCCGAAAAAGCCTAAAACTACCAAAATTTCAAAAGATCAGTTCGAACTCCGAAGCCCAAAAACTACAAAAATTTAAAGTTCTGCAAGGAAAAAGAAAAAGAAGAGTTGCAAGAAGCGAGGAGGGAAAACCAATTAAGATCAAAGGAGAAAAGAAAATTAGTATAACCCTTTTCAAACAGGAATTTTGCCCTTGTGAACGAGTGAAAAATTAATTTGAGCTTCATTCACAAATCAGAATTTGTAAGTTCTTGTAGTACTAATTACTTTTGAGATTAAATTTCAGTATAAGAAAATTAGATTTGTATTCATCTAATATTGCAAATCATGCATCCAGGTATCAATTTCCAAATATGAATGCGTAAAATAAACCAAAATAAGGACATGCATGTAGAAAATGTTGGGATATACTATTAACCATGCGGTTTAGACATAGTATTTTGTTTTATTCTTTATGGAACAATTGTTTATTTAATTTATTCAATTTAATAAAGTACTATTTTAAACAGATCATTTGTTACATGTGTGTCCTTTTAGTTATGTAGTAGACAATTTAGTGTATGGAGTCTTAGCTTATGCACAGAAGATTAAATTGTCGGTTCTCATAATTAATAAACTATGTTCACAATCGAAGTTATTATTGGGAAAAGATCTTGATGATTGTAGCACAAGATTATTGTATAATTTGTTTTGATTATGGAAGTGGTTTTACTCCGACTTCTTGTGCTAGTATACTTAGTGTATATTGAACGGACCGAGTAGAGAAAAGATGTTTTTGTACTGAATATATATATAATACATTTTCTCTAATTCATTAAATGAGTTTATAATCTTAATCTTGATATAATTATTATGATCAATGTGATTTGCTTATTATTTTGATTTATCAAAAGGTACAACTCTATTCAGAGTTAGTGTATCCCTAATAGATTGGACAATAATGAATAATATTTGTGAAATAATAATTAGTTGATAGAATCCATGATTCCGTTTTGAGTTTGATGATACCCCTTTATGTAAGCTTACAAGTTTTCATGTGAAAATCCGGCCGATGGATTTTGTATCCGTCACATGAAATAGTTTAAGCGGAATTATAAAGGATTTAATTAGTTGATTAAATTAAATTTTTAGTGATTTAATTTAATTAACTGGTATTTGGGATCTTAACATGGGGGGTTAAAATAAGTTTTAGTGAATTTTCGAAATTCATATTGAGTAGTTCAATTGTATTTTTTTAGTGGAATAAACTGCAATCAATTATAGGAAGAAATAATTCATGCAAAATTTCGAATTAATACTATAATTAGTAGTCTCTTATTATTTCTGTGGTCCCTGCTATACCTAGTAAAAACCTGGACTGACTCGGGTAAAAAGTGACTTGGAAGAAAAGTCATCCGGTAGAGTTAGAGTAGGATTCTACTTGTGCAAGTAGAATCCTATACGTTTATGGAGCCCTAATTTTGGCTGAAAATGTGTCTACTTAAGGAAGACAATTTTCACCCAATAACTCACCTTTTAGAGTTGTATTGTTCTTGCACACTCAAAGCAAATTCGTTAAAGGTATTACTAGGATCACAGTAGAAGAGTGCAGCCCTGGATTCTTGCTGTGTGGAGGATTTGTGCAACGATTTCAAGAGGTTAGTTCTTCTAACACAGTAATTATAGCATTGTCTAGTTTACATGTATTTGATGTCTGGTTTGTATGCTTACAAGCACCAAAAGAATCACGGGTGCCGATGCTTACAAGGCCCAAGGTAACATGGGTAATCACCTGACTCCGGTTAGACGGATTCATACCCAAGCGTTGATTATTTTATAATTAATAACCATTAATCAACCATTGCGGCGCACAACCCATTCCAAATCGTAATATCATCAATCAATCGTTGCGGCGCGCAACCCGTTCCAATCATAATATCATCAATCAAATAATCAGTACAAATATCCACTTAAGTGCTCGTAGTACAAAATTCTCAACTTTCCTAAATTACCATTTTTCCACTCATGCATATGTGCGAGGATCAATAAAATAAAAAAGCACAGGACATGATAGTAAGAATGTGGATAAAATCTCAAATGACTAAGTGGCTATGGAAAATCATGTACTCATATTATCACAATGGCTCAATAAGCTATTTAACATGTTTCTAGCATAGTCATATTACTATCACGAGCTAATTAGGCCATAGAAACCCTTAAAATCATGGATCAAATAAGGTAAATATATGTGTATGAATTCATGATAAAGCCCGACATGGCGAAGTAACCATCATGTAAAATCAACAAGTCATAACCCTAGGCATGCTCCCAAATCATAAATATAAATTAGCACATAGTCAAGAATAAATTGAACACGGGTATCAGTTTTATATAATTTAATAAAGCATAATTCAAGTCAATAGATACTGGATATGGTCCCAAAACCTGGGTACACATATACGCTCATCATCTCGCAAATATGTGGCTCCTTAATCATGAATCAAGTAGCAATTATATCACCTAAGGGAAGAATTACGTGTTACAAGGATAGACAAGAGACTTACCTCCACCTGACAAGCTAAATATCAGAAAAACATTACCAATCATTAAAATTAAACTCCAAAAGACTCGAAGCTAATAAAAAACAACTCAATAATGTCAAATAAAGCCATAGGAAATAACCCCAAATAATAAAAGTTCTACCTATATACAAATATGTAAAGTCAACCCGAAAGTCAACCTGGGACCGCACCCCAAAACCCCACCAAACTCTCAAATCCCGAATACTCGTTCCAATATGAGTCCAAATATACAAGTTTCATCCAAAGCTGACTCCAAATCGGGGTTCAAATCTCCATTTTTCACTTTAAAAAAGTTTTGCCAAAAAATTTAATTTTCTCATCTTAGATTCACCAATAAAAAGCCAAAACCAAAGATAAAATTATGAATAATAATCAAATCCGAGTCAAGAACACTTACCTAATCGAAGTGGGTGAAAATCTCCTAAATCAGAGCAACATATGATAAAATAAGCCAAACCCTCGAACTCAATACTCTGTCCAGTCCTTTCTAGCTTCTACAGACTTCAGCTCGCATTGGCGAGCTCGCTTATGTGAGCATGACTAAAAAGTCGACCAACCACTTATGCATCCATATTTCTACTCTCTCTGGATCTGCTTCTGCGGACAAAGGAGCGCACCTGCGCTTGCGCATCTGCGCATTAGAAACTGCATCTGCCGACTTCCCTAACAAGCCAAAAACCTCGCTTTTGTGACCCACTATCTGCATCTGCGGACCCAAACTCGCAGCTGCGTAAGCACTAGAATCAGAAATGCCTACATGACACCAAGCAATCCAAAATATATTCGAAATACATCCGAGGCCTCGGGAACCGATCAAATCATACTTACCAGTCCCAAAACATAAAATGGAACTACTCAATGTCTCAAATCACACCAAATAACATACATACCATAAATCGTACCTCAATTCAAGCCTAATGAACTAATCAAACTTCCAACTTTCAAAACCCATGTCAAACTACGTCTAACCAACTCGGAATCGCCTCGAATTTTACACACAAGTTTTAAATGACATAATGAACCTATTCCAACTCCCGAAACAACAATCCGACCCTGATAGCCTCAAAGCCAACTCGTGGTCAAACTTATTAACCTTCAAATTTTTAACTTTCGCCAATTTGAGCCGAAACAACCTAGGAACCTCCAAATCCAAATACAAACATACACCTAAGTCCAAAATCACCATACGAACCTATTAGAACCATCGAAACATCATTTCGAGGTTGTTTACATAAAATTCAAACCTTGATCAACCATTATAACTTAAGGCTTCCGAATTTAAAATTATTCTTCCAAATCAACCCTGAGCCTCTCGAAAATCAAACCCAACCATATACGCAAGTCATATGCATCAAGGGACGCTATTTGAAGTCTCAATCCCCTAATCGGAAATGCTAGAGCTTAAAATGATCGGTCGGGTCTTAGACGTACGTTCGTCCTCGATCAAGCCAAGAGTCGTCCCAAGGCCGTCAAATTACTGTATAACTCATCATACAAACACCCATATGCGATATCACATCACGTCAAACCATATAAGTCTATTACACCATCCAGATTGAAGATTCTTTCAGCAACATTAGCTTACAATCCTTATAATCAAATTCCAACTTCCGGAGCTCCCTCTAAGATCCGATCTGATATATATGCATTCTATCACCTCAACCAGCTTTATCAAACCGCATACTTCCAAGATGAAATCACACAACGTACTGCTTAACTCATACGCCCATAACAATACCTTCCAACTCCACTAGCTGCTTATAACCAAACCATGTACCGGTAATGTACCTTATGATAAATAAAATGTCGTCCCAAACTTTTTCTACGCTGCAATGAAGAAAGAAAGAAAATGCTGCAATAAATAAAATGTCACAATGTAGGAACTCCTAATCACTCGTTAACACAACAAGCCGTGGAGTTCTCTCACTCGACGAGAACCATTGCCGAATTCTGAGTTTATTAATGACATTCTTCTTCCACACCTACCTTATACAAGTCCAATTGCACCGACTCTAGGTCCAATAACCTCATCTCACTCAGTACAACTTGTTCGACCGACAAGTCACCTTAATTATCATCAAAGATCTCATGTGACGCGATCCATGACCAGATAAATAACTATCTGAATATGACCATAAATGGGAAGGGAACCCAAGTACGAGAACTATCTAACAAGTGTAGCAGATATAACAACAAGAGCATAATGTTGTGAACTCATTAAAGGAGAAGAAAAACATACAAAATATGCTGAAGGATCGAACCCCTTATAACTCTATTACGGCATGCAACCTGATCCTCGTGGCGGTATGCCATTTGTTCCACACATGTACCCGTGATGGAGTGCCACCCGATCCACACACAATTTCCGTGGTAGCGTGCCACTCGATCCACAATAATCTCATCAATAACCTTTGGGCCAAAATTCTCATACTCCCAACAAATGTATATCAATAATAAGCACGTAAAATGCCTAAACATAACCATGTGGAGATGGATAGAATACTGCACTATAAAAAGCAAGCAGATCTATGGTGTATTAAGCAAATCAACATCTTAAGAGCCATCTCGCTCAGACATCACCACAAGGCCTAAGATGCATGTGAATATAAGAATCGTCTCACGACCCATCATAACATAGAAAGTAACACATGAAATAGATCTGGGCAAGGAGAACATCCATCATGCCCGATGACACACCCATCGAAGATGATGTGCTAAATAAGCGAATCCAAATCGGTGCAGAATACACACTCTCCGTAGGCCTACCAATAAGCCTCCAAACTGATTTGGATAATTCCAAAATAGGTCAATAGCATTCCAACAATCCACAATGATTCTATCCATGATACATATATTAAGCCGTCAAATCCCGAATACACTTCCACAGTCTGCAACTAGAGAGTCGGTCTGCCTCTCAGAGATAGAATCTCCAAACTGCAAGGGTACCAGAATCACTTGCTCTCTAACTTTTCCACTCACATCAAGAATCCACAATCTTCCCATGGGAGATACTCCCATAACCTTCTGCATCAAGCAGCAAAACCTGAGCATCAGTGGCTACTAACCACACGATTCCTATAGTGTTATTCAAGCATCCGCAATCAATACACAATAGATCTTCCACAAAACACAACCCCCTCAAGCGATATCGAATTGGTGCTAGCATACATTAAACATCTGAAATTTCTCACACTGCTTAGAACTCATGACATTCCTTTCAGATCTTAATCATACATCTGTTCATTCAATCCTAATTTCCCACATCTCACGGCACTCATCATGCTAATATGCAATAATACGAGAATCCCATTACCAACTTTGATTCACGAACAGGATACGTACTCCTCTAACCAGAAACCTTTCTCTTAGCCTAATTTAGAAGAAAATCACGACACACAACAAGTTCCACATGCCCATAGAAAACATCAACCTCGAGTTATGGTCAAACTATTGTAAACTCTTCGGAACCCATTTACAAATAACCAAGACATCAGAACTCAATCTCCCTAAATCAACCAAGTACTGCAGATTGGTAACGCAAGAAATCTTGCCACCAAATCACATGCAAAGCTGAAGCATATCGTAGGAACCGATCATTTCCATTACCATGCTAAACCTAACTCCTTCAGACTTCCCATGGCCCCGCCTTCAAGGCAACACAACTCATTTCCAGTACACGATGAACCTCAATAAAAACTTTTCCCCATTGATCCCAACATTAAACCACGTTGACCTTAAACCTAGAAGCCCCCTTATTCCCCCTCATGCATCCGATAATACCTCAAATCGAAATGTCCACTCTAAGAGATCTTTTATGAATCTGAAGTTGTTTCTTCCATCTCCAAATAGTGTCTTGTACAAACGATAATGATATAGAGATACTTCAAGTCTCTGTCATAATTCAGCACAAAGCTTAAATCCTTAGTCACACATAAATCAAGAAATCATTAGATGCCACATATTGAATCTCGACTCCGTTGGAACCCTCGAGAGTCTCCCACTCACTCTTAGTCTCGATTACATATCCAAACATGCCAAATTGTTAGTGCTCCATTAGCATATGAATACCCAAAAGAAACACCCAAGTGAATTCTTTACCGTGCACACTACCCCCTATAGAAGAATACCGAACCTAAGTCATCCCACAACCTCCATATATCACTTATGTGAAATACTATACACATCTTGCAATTCCTTGCTCGTATCATCATCGACGTCATCCTCCTTAAGTCATACCTAATCTACTAGTTTTCCTTAGTCCAGAAGCTATAAAAACACGCGATTAGGTGACCCAATCACCGATAGTAGACTCCCCCACTTGGCTTTAAGCCAAAATCACATAATCCAAGAACCTAGGATGATTGCTTCTCTATAACTACCATGATCCCACATTGTTACTTAGTTGCATTCCTCGTAAACTCTTGTTGAACTACCCATACCACATCCTGAATCATTAGCCCAAATTCAAATTGAGCCTCGTGACAGTCGCGCCATCTTACTCAAGCGATCCAACCCATATAGTAGCACATACAGTCCACTAGGTAAAAGGTAAAACTCTTCATAAGAACCTTATAAAAAATCATGCAACCCCAAGCTTCTCACAGAAGATATCCTACTTATGTAACCTCATATCCACATCTTCCTATGAATTTTCCATGAATACAACCAATAAGTAATCAATCCATCTCCCGAGTCCACGTTCGTCCACATGTTGTAAGAATCTGTTTTGGTTCCAGCTATGAACAACTGCAAGATCCATCAACATACCCAGAACTCAATTTTGTATAGCATACCAAGATGATAATCAAATGTTCACACTCCCTTTGTAGCTTAAGAAAACCATTGTTGTCGAATTCAAACCCTCTAAAATATAAGAAATCATCACTAGAATGAAATACCCTTAATGGTCCATAATGACCAATTAGCCTCAAACCTCCTCAAAATCCCTGATAATTTGACACAAAACCCGTAATGATATGCTCTCATTTCCCCACCGGTGTAACCATCTTCCAAAGTAAATCACTTGGTCTTTGATGCTCATTCCCGACCTGCTAATAATCTAACACCGTGAGATATGCCCACTAATCTCTTTCTTCATTCTCTGCCACCCATAATGGTTCCTCACATCATGGTACATCTCCAAAGCACTCGAACAAGTTGAGTACCACAAACTACGAGCCTCCTCAAGGATCAATTCCCTCAAACCATCAACACTAGGAACACAATCTAATCCTGAAGTTGCAATACACCATCACCTTTGATGACCGCTTCCTGAGTACCTCCCCGTAACACCGTTTCCTTGAGGAGAAGCAAATGGAAACCCTCATACTGACGGTCCTTAATACACTGAAACAAAGATGACCACGCAACAACCCAAGCGAGAACTCTACCAAGCTCAGAAATAACCAATCTCGCATCTCTATTAACTAAGTCCTGAACATACATAGCCTAATAGCTCACCTCCGTGGAATCAAATGCAAAACTCTGAATCACGTACCAGACAATCCTTCTCATGGAGTTTAAACTTTCGCAACATGTAGGCAACCACCCCTTCATTCTGCGCCGATATCGCACCAAGACTAGTGCATAAAACATCACAACTTACTGCATATGGCCCTAACCCATGGGAAATGCCAACATAGGAGTTTCTACAAATAGAAACCCTCCGTAAAGCAATAATACTGCTATGCTCTCAAAAAATGGGGAAAATCATCCCATACCACATCCGCAACATCACTTCTGCTCGCCGGTGCGCAACTGATATCGTGTACTGCACCTCGCATACGAGTGAATAGAAAGGGATTAAAGATATAAGCTTTAAGCGGAACAAAGTCGCACAATCAAGGACAAGAAAAGGAAGTTTCCTAAATCCCTATAGGCTCTCGAAGTTAAGTATAGACGTCTCCGTACCGATCCGCAAGACTCTACTAGGCCTGCTCATGACTCAAGAGACCTATATGAACCTAGAGCTTTGATACCAAATTATCACGGCCCAAAATTCCACCAAAGGCCGTGATGGTGTCTAACCCACACTCTAGGCAAGACAACACACAACATCAACCATAAAATCCAATTATTAAGCCATTAATTATTTTCATAACATAATTAGAAAAATAAAATGAATTTCAAATAAAAAACATGAGTATCTAATCCATGACAGGGTCTCAGTATGACCATAATTGTCTAATCAATTTCCCAAAACCATGTGTCACTACATCATAAGAATCTAATAAGAATAACTAGAGTGAGCTGAATAAATACATCTATCCGAAAAGGAAAAAGCTGAACATAAAACAAGTAGGGAAGGGGACTCCATGTGCTACAAAATCAGAACGAGTACAAAAGCTCACTCTGAAGTCTTCAATATAGTGCTCCTACTCAACTAAAAGATACCGTTAATAACAGTCTCAACACCTGCACAAAAATGTGCATAAGGGTAGTATGAGTAAAGAAATACGGTACTCATTAAATATCAAATCTAGTCTCGAAGAAGTAGTGGAGAGGGGTCGATATCGACACTCACTATCCATCGAATAATCAGCCAAAGCATGAGTAAGATAGAAAAATAAGCATGATGTCATCAAATAAATACGACAACTCAAAGAAACACAAGACATATTGAATTTAGGCATGCTTAACAGATAAGGAGAGAAATAAAGATATCAACACCTCGATCCTCATACAAAGACATGATCCTCGTCAACAATATCTTTACCAAAACACCGCATGAGTTAAGAATATGTATATATGCATGCTTAAAATCCAACATCTATGTAGGTACGAGCCAATACATGAGTCCAAACAACCAATATATATATATATATATATATATATATATATATATATATATATATATATATATATATATATATATATATATATATATATATATGTATATGAGTCTAAGCTTCCAATGCATGCCCTTGATCCATTATCAGAACTTACAGCTCAAATCCACGTGCCTAACACATGCCACGTGTCCAACAAGCACCAAAAGAATCACGGGTGCCTACGCTCACAAGGCCCCAGGTAATGTGGGTAATTACCAGAATCCGGAGGGATGAATCCATATCGAAGAGTTGATCATTTTATAATTAACGACCATTAATCAACCATTGTGGCACGCATCCCATTCCAAATCGTAATATCATCAATCAATCGTTGTGGCGCACAACCAGTCCCAATCATAATATCATCAATAAAATGATCAGAAACAACATCCGTTCAAGTGCCCGTAGTACCAAAATCCTCAAACTTACCTCAGTAACCATTTCTCGCTCATGCATATGTGCCAGAATCAATACAATAAAAGGGAACAAGACATGATAATAAGAATGTAGATAAAAGCTTAAATGGAATAAGCGATGGCTATGGCAAACCATGTACTCAGATTATCACAACGACTAAATAAACTATTTAACATGTTTCTAGCTTAAATCATATTATCTTAGGGCATAAAAATCTCAAAATCATGGAGCAAATAATATATTTCTATGAATTTATTATAAAGCCCGACACGGAAAGTAACCATCATCTCAAATCAATAAGTCATAACCCTAGACATGCTCCTAAATCATGAATATAAATTATCACATACTCATATAATCAATTAAACACGGATAGCAACTTCACATAATTCAATAAAGCGTAATTCAAGTCAATAAAATACCGGATATGGTCCCAAAACCTAGCTACACATATACGCACGTTACCTCGTATATAAATAGCTTCTAGATCATGAATCAAGTAGAAATTATATCACCAAAGGGGAGAATTCCCTGTTATAAGGATCGACAAGAGATTTACCTCCACCCGACAAGATAAAAGTCAAGCAATAATCACCTACCGTCCAAATTCAAGTCCAAAAGTCCCAAATCTAGTAAAAAATAGCTCAATATTGTCAAATAAAACCATAGGAAATAACCCCAAAGAATAAAGCTTTCATCTTTATACAATTATGCAAAGTCAACCCAAAAGTCAACATGGGCCCACACCCCAAAACCGGACAAAACTCTCAAATTTCGAATATCCATTCTAGTACGAGTCCAAATATACAAGTTTCATCCAAAACTGACTTCAAATTGGGGTTCAAATCTCCATTTTTAAATTAGAAACGTTTCGCCAAAACTTCTAATTTTCTCATTTTAGATTCACCAATCAAAACCCAAAATCAAACATAGGATCATGAATAATAATAAAATCCCAATCAAGAACACTTACCCAGTCAAAGAGGGTGAAAAATGCCTAAACAATTATCTCAATCTGAGTTCTCAATCTCAAAATATGATAAAATGAGCCAAACTCTCAAACTCAATACTCTACCCGCTCCTTTCTCGATTCTATATACTCCAGCTCACATCTACAAGTTCGCTTTTGCGATCAAAGGCTCGATTCTGTGCATGACTTGTCACGACACAAAACCAACAACTGGTCGTGATGGCGCCTAATGCACTTGCTAGGCAAGCCGAATGTAGCAATAACAGAAATAGCAGAAATAGTACAATTCTAATGCCAATAACATAAATAAATGCGTCGAAATACAATAATTCCCTAGAACTCCTAAATACACTGTCATGAGCTCTAAAAAGAAGTAGAAGTCTAGAATACATATAACAATAATGTCTTAATGAAAATAACAGTACTAAAAGAAAAAAAGAGAGTCATCAAGACTGCGATCAAGATGCATCTCTGCCTCATCTCTCCAGCTAGCCACGACTCGGTCCAACGCGTGGATCTGCACAATTAAGTGCAGAGTATAGTATGAGTGCAACCGACACCAATGTACTCAAAAAGTATCATAACTAACCTCGACGAGGTAATAGAAGCAAAAAGTATAAATGGCATTCATTAATCACCTGTACAGTTCATAAATTCGATTAGTACAGAACAATAATATGACCAAGTCATGAATCACAGATAAAACCCACCTTGGTACACATAATAACTCAACGTACTCTACTCAGTCAACAATTCAGCATATAAAGGAAATATGCAAATAAATCAGGTAAACAACCAAGAAAATTGCAAGTAAAGAAGAAAAGCAATAACCAACTCAAATACTAGCCAGTCTTTCCTCATAAACACAATAACCGAACCAAACCACTGATCAGTTTTCCTCATATCGCATGTACACCATCAAGAGAGAAGCACGAGAGAGTGACTCTAGGGGATGGATCCTTATCCACACGCTACACAGCGTAGTTACGTTCCATAAATAAAATATATATTAAGTTGACCCGAATTAACTAGAAATATCGAATAACCGTTCCTAACAAACTTTGTATTAGCTATTATAAGATATATATTAAAAAAAAATATGCCATCCGCCACCTTCCAATGGTGAAGAATATATTTGGTAACATATACATCTAAATGAGGTGAATAATTATTTGTCACACTAGAAGAGAAGTCAAACTGCTTATTTAAAGGCCTGGCAGACCTATGAAAGAAAAGGACGGTACCAAACTCTTTAAGACCACAAGTTTTAAAAGTTATTTTTTTAAAATTTTGTGCCAGTCAAACTACCTCATCTAAATTGAAACAGGGGAGTATATATTTAGGTATTATCAAATATTAAGTAGGCGTTTGGACATAAAATTATAATATTTAAAAAAATATATTTGGAGTTAAGTTAAAAAATATTATACGGAATTTGAAATTATGTTTGAACATGCATCTCACTTGAAAAAATATTACAGTTTATGAGTGGGGAAAAAGAAATTTCTGAAATTTTTGAAAAAGTGGTTTTCTAAAAAATTCATATTTGAATTTTTTTCAAAAACTTACAAAATTTAATTGACAAACACATTTTCAAAAATTTATTTTAAAAAAGGATTTTGTACTAACGGCGCCTAAGATTTACTATGTCCAAACACTTGTCACACGAGTGTTTGTAAATTACTTCTCAAAAACAAAGTATGCTGGCCAACTTAACTAAGGCCTATTCACTCATCAAAAGAATAAAATAAAATAACATAAGGTACTACGTCTTACTTATCAAATCAATTTCTCTTTGGAAGTGGCTAATCATTTTTAACACTTTTCTTGAATAAATTATGCTCATGGTACTATGTACTTATCCTATTTTCCCATACCATTCATTCAAAAAGATACATGTGCCATCTCCTTAATATTCATGCCTTTACCCATTCGTTATGTCATACGACAACATTACTTGGAATAGACGTAAGATCGTTTAATTTACCTTGAATCTCAACGCACGAGTTAGAAGACAATCTTATAGTCAAGCTTTATCGCACGATCTGGAATGTTGAAGAAGGGTAACATTCCTAAATGACCATGTAGCCTCCAGCTTATAAATGTGGTCGACAACACACCTATAAGAAGGACTCTACTAGACACGACTCCATGACATCCTAGGAAAATATAAACCATAGGTCTTGATACCAAGTTTGTCATGTCCCAAACTCGGGGGGCGCGACCGCCGCTCAACCGAGTGAACCGGCTGAGCAAGCCTATTAGATTCTTTCTACCCAAACTCACGCATGAATAATGAGGAGACATATTCTCATTAATTAAGAAATACAGAGATCATGTATACAATACCAAATCATTTCCATTAGTTACTTCATTTTAAAGTCACAAAATACATGCATTTTTCATAGTCTGAAGTGGAATAACGGATTCAAACACAGCATAACTCGTTTGACTTTCCTAGCATACAGAGCCTCTAATGATTACAAAGATTACAATAGTGGTGCTGGCAACAAGGCTCCGGCTATACCTCAAAACGTGATAAGAAAATGAAAAAAAGATACATGACTGCGGGATGAAGTGGGGCTCACCAAGTCTGCTGGAAAGAGGATGCACGACTATCGCTGATCGACATCGCCTGCTATAGAACCACCTGCATCCATTTAAAGATGCAACGCCCCCGGAAAAATGGACATTAGTACTATTGAATAGTACTAGTATATATGACTAAACACTCTCTCAAAAAGAACGAACAATAATGCAAGTAAGGACAATCATAATATCATTTAAAGCCTTGAACAATTACCAAATATCAAATTAGGGACAAGTTAAATTTTCAAATAAGTTTCCATATTTTTTAGTTGGGAAGTATTTGGTACCGATACATCACTTTTCAGCATTTCGATTTCAATCCCATCACAGTCACCACCATGTGTACGGTATGGTGTCCGATCACAACCCGATCGGCTAAGCCATCTCATGCGAGACATCAACCACAATTACAATTTTCTGATACAGTCACCACCGTGTGTACGTCATGCCGTTGGATCACGACCCAATCGGCTAGGCCATCTCATGTGAGACATCAACCACGATTACAATTTCAATTACAATTTTTCCAATACACTCACCACCATGTGTACGGCATGGCGTCCGAACACGACCCGATCGGCTAGGCCACCTCATGTGAGACATCATCCCTTTTCTATCAGTCATTTTATTTCATACTCCTTGAACATCTCTTTATTTCTATTGGCACTAGTGATCATAATTGTATTATTTCACTTGGCACATTGGCCGTGTTTCATATTTCACGTTTCATATTTTACATTTCGTATTTCACGCTTAGTATTTCATATTTCGTATTTCATGCCCGTCTTTTCACTTTCAACAATCATCATAGATTTCCAACAATAAGGCATTTCTATTCATGACATTTAAGCACACATAAGATTCTTAAGAACATCAAGATTTCTTACACAATTGTCATTAACTTTCATTTGAAACACAACTTCATGTCAAGGCATTTGGACACGCAAGTCATACTTTGAACACATTCTTCAAATATATGGGAGGAATGACCAGGAGATTAATGATGAAAGTGTATGTCTCTCCTTTGAGACAAGAAGTTATCAAAGGAGAGTCAATTGAACCCACGACGAGAAGACCCTTGTACTATAAACTTTATAAGAATCCAGAAATGTACGAAGTTGTATTACACTCCTAAAGGATATTGACACGAGGAATTAGAATCCCAAGCCCGTGTGGCTGATAAGAGCAGAGAACTTATGAGGTTAATAACGTGGTGACTTAAATCTACCTAATAGTCGAACATATATATTAGGGATAGATACATGAGACATATGTCCCTGAAGTTGCTAAATCCATGAATTTTTATCGAAATTCGGGACATTCGCCCCAAGTGGGGGAGGAAGGGCCATAGTGAGGCCACTTAAATACAATGAAACAAGAGTAAGACCATGTAGCAATGATATTTGAATATTTTGTTGAAGACAATTGTAGTCTATAAAAGAGATAATGGGTAACGTGATTCTCTGAAAGGATATGCTAATGATAGACCACTAGTACCCCAAGAAGGTGGAAGGTTAAGGAAGGTAAATTCTTGTACTGACCCGGTCAGTCGTTTCATGAGTTACCGCTCCGTTTCTCCCATTTCTGCTTCTTTATGTGTTGTTCAGCTTTATTTCTAAGTAAACGATCTTGGAATTTCGTTTTTTTTTAATCGGATAGCTTTGTGAGGTGATTTGGGACTTAGGAGCATGATCGGAATGTGTTTTGGAGGTCCGGGGTAGATTTAGGCTTGAATTGGCGAAATTGGAATATTAGCGTTTTTCGGTTGGTAGTGAAATTTTTTATATAGGGGTCGGAATGGAATTCCGGAAGTTGGAGTAGGTCCGTGGTGTCATTTGGGACGTGTGTGCAAAATTACAGGTCATTCGGACGAGGTTTGATAGACTTCTTGATCGAAAGCGGAATTTGGAAGTTTTGGAATTTCTTAGGCTTTAATCCGATGATGATTTGATGTTTTGATGTTGTTGTGAGCATTCCGAAGGTTGGAACACGTTTTAATGATGTGATTGGATGAATTGGAATGTTTGGTTGAGGTCCCGAGGGCCTCGGGTGAGTTTCGGGTGGTTAAACAGATCAAATTCTTGTTTTGAAAGTTGCAGATTTTCCTTCAGTTCTGTTGCAGAAGTTTCTTCTTTGCGATCGCATGAGGAAGCTCATGATGGCATAGAGCAGTTGTGGAGGCAGTCCAGGGTTTTCTTCGCGTTCGCGTATTTGGGGCTGCGATCGCGGGAGTTGTTCAAGTAAAGCATCGCGAACACGTGGGTGAAGTCGCGTTCGCGTAAGGTTAAGTAGACCAAAGCTGGGGCCACGTGTTCGTTCATTACGAACACGGTCAGTGGTCCGTGATCGCGTAGGAGTGAGGGGGCAGAGCATCGCGTTCTCACGGAGAGGGACGCGTTCGCGTATAGTTATTTCAGGAGCCACCTCGCGATCGCGATTAAGGAATTTAAATCCTTGGGCAGAATGTTTAAATAGCCATCTTCACGAATTTTAGGCCATTTCTCACCATTGTTGGCCGGGTTTGAAGCTTTTTGAGAGGGATTGAAGAGGAAATCGAAGGGAAACACTTGGAGGTATGATTTTTGAACTCAATACTCAATTCTATGGCATTATTTCACTGATTAGGCTTGAAATCAAAATACTATTCCGGAGTCGTCTACACAAAAGTCAAACTTAGATCAACTCTTACAACTTAAGTCTTCAACCAAGGGACTAAGTGTCCCAATTCAATCCAAAACTCCCGCAAAACCGAACCAACCATCACCGCAAGTCACATAATCATAATTATACATATGTAAAACATCAAAAAGGGGAAGTGGGGCTAAAATACTCAAAACGATTGGCTAGGTCATTAAATAACTAAAAAGCCGGCTAACCGTTTATGCAGCTAGTTTGAGGATCCGCTTTTACAGATAAAGGAGCGTACCTGCGCTTGCACATCTGCAGACTTCCCTGACCAGCCAAGAATATTGCTTTTGCGACCCACTAACTGCGTATGCGGTCTCGCACCTACGCACCCAAACTCACAAGTGCAAAAACACCAGAATCAGAAATTCTCACATGACACCAAACAATCTGAAATCAATCAAAAATATACCTGAGGCCCCCGGGTTCCCGTCCAATAACACCTACCAGTCCCAAAATATAGCACGGACCTACTCGAGGTCTCAATCATGCCAAATAACATCCAAACCACAAATCACACCTCAATTCAAAGGCTAACGAACTAATCAAACTTCTAACTTTCAAAACGCATGCTGAACTATGTCTAATCAACTCGAAATCGCATCAAAATTTGAACATAACTCCAAATGACAACAAACCTATTACACCTGCTGGAACAACAATCCGAACCCGATAGCGTCAAAGTCAACTCCTGGTCAAACCTATGATCCTTCCAAACCTTCAAATTTCCAACTTTTGCCAATTTGAGCCAAAATAACCTAGGAACCTCCAAATCCAAATACGACGCCAAAGTTCAAAATTACCGTACGAACTATTAGAACCATCACAATATCATTCCAAGGTCGTTT
The DNA here is from genome assembly GCF_001879085.1 of Nicotiana attenuata. Taxonomy (NCBI): domain Eukaryota; kingdom Viridiplantae; phylum Streptophyta; class Magnoliopsida; order Solanales; family Solanaceae; genus Nicotiana; species Nicotiana attenuata. The sequence continues at coordinate 67,319 of NW_017672626.1, forward strand.
ATACAAAAGTCAAACCTCAGTTAGCTATTATAACTTAAGGCTACCGAATTGAGATTTATTCTTCCAAATCAACCTCGAACCTGTTTAAAATCAAACCAAATCATACACACAAGTCATAATGCATACAGTGAAGCTACCATAAGTCTCAAACCACCAAACAGGAATGCTAGAGCTCAAAACGATCAGTCGGGTTATTACATGAAAGGTTATATGACATATTAGGAAAATTCTCATATTTGCTTCTTATATCGTACATTAGAACTATTTTTTCAGATGTTCTAATAATTACCTATCTCATCTTAGAAACACGATGGTCAAAACAAGATCCACTTCGTCCAATGCTTGTAACAATGCTACTACCAATGGTTAGTCACCAAGAGGTATCTCCAGCGGTGGCAGTTACACCAGTTGCCCCAGCAATACCAGCTGCAACTAGAGGAAGAGGTAGAAGACGAGGAAGGGGTTGTAGACAAAATATGAGAGAAAGGGTTAACCAAGGCCGAGATAGTGCCGCGGAGTGAGCACATGCAATAGTTCAACCAATTATTGAGGATAAAGTAGAGGCTCCACCTCCTTTGCCTAAACTGAGCAAATCATCCCAACAACTAGTGCCCAACTTAATAGGATTCTTGAATTCTTTGAGCCACTTGCCCATGAATTGAAGAAGTAAAAGATGACTTTTAGGCTCCCCCAACTTATGTGGCACAACCAGTTGCTCCAAATATTATCAGGTGCCCTGCAACTAGAGTTATCCACGGGACTTCTGCAGGCTTCAACCTCCCACCTTCATAGGCATGGACCCGAAAGTAGAACCAATGTAATTTTTGGAAGAAATTGAAGAAATGTTAATTTCCTTAGGTTGTCTGGATACAAAAGCTATTTGACTTGATTAGGTATCAGCTAACTAAAGTTGCAAAAGTCTAGTGGAGAACTTACAAAAAGAGTAGAGGTCTGAATCTACTACTATATTTTTTGGCCACAGTTCAAACGGTCTTTAGGGAAAGGTTCTTACCCAACAGCCGATGGGATGAACTCAGGCGGGAATTTAAAAACCACAGGTAGCGTACAATAAAAATTACTGAGTTACGAAATAGAGCTTAACACGTTAGTAGAGCATGCCCCCATTTTGATACCTATTGAAAGAGAAAGGGTCAAAAGATTTGTGAACAGTCTTAATCCGTAAAGAGCCACGGATATGGATTAAGCAGATTTGATGTTTTGTAGGTCATTGTGGACAGACTGACCAAGTCTACTATCACGACCCAACTCCCACCAGAGCTGTGATGGCGCCTAACACTACTTGCTAGCCAAGCCAACAGATTTACAATAATAATAAACCAAATAAATAAAAAGTGGGAATCTCAACAACAGAAATATCATGAAATATATGAGAAGAACAGTGATTACACTACTACGACCATCCCAAGAATCTAGTGTAAACGAGTACATGAGCACTAGTGAATGTCAAAGTACAAGGCCAAATCTTCAAAACAACTGTATGAACAATAGAACAATAATAGTACAAGTAAATGAAAGAAAACTCCAAGTTCTGCGAACGACATAACAACTACCTTGTAGTCTCCTCAACTAGTACTGATGCGAAATCTAGCAATTGACATGCCCAGAAGTACCTGGATCTGCACATGAAGTGCAGAGTGTAGTTTGAGTACAATCGACCCCATGTACTGAATAGGTAACAAACCTAACCTTGGGCTGAAAACAGTGACGAGCTCAGAAGAAATAGTCAATGACCAATATTAATAATCAGTAACAACCCAGGATATAAAGAAAATAGTATAATTAAATAAATCAATGATATCATGCTCATCTCGTTCACATTACAGGAATTTAGAAATGCTTTGCAAGTATAATAGTTAAAGCACAGATGGATAAAGCATTTCATCTACCAGTTAGCATGAGGAAAGTACATCTCTATGCCTACATGTCAAATATAAATGTCAGTTTAATATTAGCACATTGAAACCATCAAGAATAATCACACTTAGCACGCTCACGATGCCTAGCACAATGTCTCTTACCATCACACACAACTACACTCAGCATTGTACGGGTGCCTGGCATAAATGCCCCTCACCAATGAATGTGTATATATCACTATGCATGCGCTCACTATAAATTCAGGCTCCGGAGGGGCGGATCATGGCCCAAGCATTAATCAAAAGTCAATATGACCTTTTTGGAGCGTGCAACCTGATCCAAATAACAATCTGTTGCGGCATGCTACCCGATCCAAATATCAATTCATTGCGGCATGCAACCTGATCCAAATATTAATCCGTTGCGGCATGCAACCCGATCCAAATATAACTCACAACACAACTCTATGTCCCACATCTGTCATCAATCTCTCAAGTCTTAAGGGTTTAGAATCTCATAGAACTTAACCGAAATAGTATCACATATAGAAAACAACAACAAAAAGTGATGTAATAACAAATAATGTACATAGACTGAGATATGACATGTAAATTAAGAATTATAATTGATGGTGTAACTATAATTAAGGCATATAGCTCACGACAGCAAGAATAGCCTCATTATGTCTCAATCAAATAAGCACGTAACCAAAACATGATCTTTAAAATGAATCATAACTCAAAAAATCAGACAAGTAGAGAAAAACCCGGATATAACGAGGCATGATAGCAAAATAAGTCCGGTAATAGTCTAAAGACTATCCGAATCATGAACGCACACACGGCCGTCACCCAGCACATGCGTCACCCTCAATATATCTCAACTATATATGGTTCTCAGGGACATTTACCCTCAAATAAAAGTTTACATATGTTACTTACCTCAAAATGCGGGAATCAATACTCCAAAAATCCCTTTCCACGCGAATCAACCTCTGAGCGACTAGAATCTAGCCAAAACAACTTAATATTATCAGTAGAAGCCATATGAAACAATCCCAAACAATAAAGCTAAGGTCTTTATCCAATTATACAAAGTCAACCCAAAATGTCAACACAGGACTCGCAGCCTAGAACCCAACCAAACTCACAAATTTGAAAAAACCATTCCGATACGAGTCCAAATATATGTGTTTCATCCAATTACAACCACAAATCGACCCTCATATCATCAAATCTCACTCTCCAATAACATAGTCTAAAATCCCCAACTTATATCTTAAATTCACTTAAATTTGATGTAATATCCATGGGAAATCAAAATCCATCATAAATTTGGGTTCAAAATCGCATATGTGATTCCCCTTTTAGCCTCCGACCTTTCGCATTTGCGGCCTCACCATCGCACCTATGGACCCGCTTCAAGGGAAACCTCATCACAGATGCGGTTCCGCTCCTGTGACAAATCCTACGCATCTGCGAATCCAGCACAACTTGCCGAGATTCGCTTATGCGGCTTCATGTCTGCATTTGTGGACCTGCACCTGCGACCATCCCTTTGCAGGTGCGAAAGCACCAGAAATCAGAAAAAAATAACAATGTACTAAGTCCAAAAATGAATCCTCGGGACCCCGTCCAACCATTCCAACCAATACCAAAATATAACACGAACCTACTTGAAACCTCAAATCACACAAAACAACATCAAAACCATGAATCACACCTCAATTCAATGCTAATGAACTCATGAACTTCAAACTTCCAAGGCTCATGTCGAATCACAACAAACCAACCCATAATGATCTCAAAATTTTCATAGAGGTCCCAAATGACACAACGGTCCTATTCCAACTCCCGGAACAAAGATCTGAACCCGATATCAACAAAATCATTTCCTGATCAAACCTATCAACCTTATAAACCTTCAACTTTCCAACATTCGCATAAAAGCACCAAAGCAACCTATGGACCTCCAAATCCAAATCCAAACATGCGCCTAAGTCCAAAATAATACAAAGCTATCGGAATCATCAAAATACAATTCCGGAGTCGTCTACACAAAAGTCTACACTCTTATAACTTAAGTTTTCAACCTTGAGACTAAGTGTCCTAATTAACTTCAAAACCTTCCCCGAAACCAAACCAACCACTAGGCGAGTCACTTAACCACAAACACATATAAGTAAACCATAAAATAGGGGAAAGGGCAAAAATACTCAAAATGACCAGCCGGGTCGTTACAGTCTCCCCCTCTTAAACAAACATTCATCCTCGAATGGGGCTAGAGTCATACTTAGAGTCTCAAAAAGGTGAGGATATGTGATCTGTATCTCCTGCTCGATCTTCCAACCTCTCGAATGAATCTTCACCAATACTGTATTCTTTGACCTCAACTTTTGGACCTACCAATCCAAGATGGCCACCGGCTCCACATCACAAGTCGAATCCCTGTCAGCTATGCCGCGCTGAAGTGCAAAACATGCGACAAATCACCATAATACTTCTAGAGCATAGAAACATGAAACATTGGTGAACTCCCGATATACTAGGTGGCAAGGCAAGTCTGTAAGCCACCTCTCCAACCCTCTCAAGCACCTCAAAAGGACCAATATACCTAGGGCTCAACTTGCCCTTCCCCCCGAACCTCATCACACCCTTCATGGGAGAAACTCTGAGTAAAACCTTCTCACCCACCATTTATGTAGTATCACAAGCCTTCCTGTTAGCATAACTCTTCTTCCTAGACTGCACTGTACGAAGCCGCTCCTGAATTATCTTCACCTTCTCCAAAGCATCACGGACCAAGTCAATTACCAACAATTTAGCCTTCCAAGCTCAAACCAACTAACTGGAGAACGACATTGCCTCCCATACAAAGCCTCATAAAAAGCCATCTATATACTCGACTGATAGATGTTGTTGTAGGCAAACTCTCGTAACAAAAAAATTGATCCCATGAACCCCCATATTCAATAACACATGCACGTAGCATATCCTCCAAGATCTGAATAGTGCGCTCGGACTGCCCGTCTGTCCGGGGATGAAATTTTACACTCAGCTCAACCTGTGTGCCCAACTCTAGTTGCATCGCTCTCCAAAAATGCGTTGTCAACTGAATGTCGATCCGAGATAATAGACACGGGCTCACCATGAAGGCAAATAATATTATGAACGTAAATTTTGAGCCAGCTACTCTGAAGAGTAGGTAGTCATGACAGGAATAAAGTGTGCAGACTTGGTCAGTCTGTCCATAACAACCCATATTGCGTCAAATATCCTTAAGGTTCGTGGATGTTCAACTACAAAATACATAATGAAATGCTTCCACTTACACTCTGGAATATCAAGCCTCTGAAGTAAACCACCTGGCCTCTAGTGCTCGCACTTCACCTGCTGACAGTTCAAACACCGAGCAACATACTAAACAATATCATTCTTCATCCTCCACCACTAGTAGTGCTGCTCAAGTCCTGGTACATATTCTCGGTCCGGATGAATGGAATAACGCGAACTATAGGCGTCCTCAAGTATCAAATATCGCAACCCATTCATATTTAGAACACAGATCCAACCCTGCATCCTCAATACCCCATCATCACTAATAGTAACCTCCTTAGTATCACCGTGTTGCACCGTGTCCATTAGGACAAGAAAGTGAGGATCATCATATTGATGCGTCTTGATGCGCTCAAACAAGGACGACCGTGAAACCACATAAGCAAGAACTTGGCTAGGCTCCAAAATATCCAACCTCAAAAACCAATTGGCCAAAGCCTGAACATCTAATGCTAACAGTCTCTCCCCAACTAGAATATAAGCAAGACTCCCCATGCTCTCAGCCTTTCTACTCAAAGCATTGGTCACCACATTGGCCACCTCCATTGCCTCAAGTTCAAATCCTTTTGCTTGAATAAGTTATGTAGACTCATGTGATCTCTGAACACCTCACAAGACACACTGTAAAGAACACCTCACAATGCCTCCAATCATGCGCACGTGAACAATGACTGCAAATCGTGTATATGGTAGTTCTTCTCATAGGGCTTCAATTGACGTGAAGCATAAGCAATAACTCTATCCTCCTACATCAACACACATCCAATGCCAATCCATGAAGCACCACAATAGACTATATAAGAACCGAATCTTGAAGGTAAAACTAGAACTCGAGTTGTAGTCAAGTCAGTCTTGAGCTTCTGAAAGCTCTCCTCACACCCATTAGACCACTTTAATGGGGCACGCTTCCAGGTCAATCTAGTCAATCGGACTGCTATAGATGAAAGCCCCTCTACAGAACATCGATTATACCCGGCCAACCCAAGGAAACTCTAGATATCAGTAGCAGAAGATTATCTGGGCCAACTCTGAACTGCCTCAATCTTCTTCATATCCACCTTAATCCCCTCACTGGACACCACCTGCCCCATGAATGCAACTGAACCAAGCCAAAACTCGCACTTAGAGAATTTAACATATAGCTTCTTCTCTCTCAAAGTCAGGAGCACGATCCTCAAATGCTGCTCATGATCCTCCCGGCTACGAGATTATACAATGTATCATCATTGAAACTATGATGAAGGAATCAGGATAGAGCTGAAATATGTTGTTCATCAAGTGCATAAAAGTTGTTGGGGGATTGGTCAACCCAAAAGACATCACCAAAGACTCATAGTGATAATAGCAGGTCCTGAAAGCTGTCTTCGGAATATCTTAAGTTCGAATCTTCAATTGATGATACCCCAATCCCAAATCAATCTTCGAGAACACCCTAGCGCCTTGAAGCTGATCAAATAAGTCATCAATGCGCTATAATGGGTACTTGTTCTTGATAGTAACTATGTTCAATTGCCTTTAGTCAATGCTTTCCTCATAGAGTTATCTTTCTTCTTCACAAATAGAACTAGAGCATCCCTGGGCGAGACACTTGGTATGAGGAAACCCTTATCAAGCAACTTCCAAAGCTATTCTTTTAATTCCGTCAACTCCACCGGTGCCATACGATATGGTGGAATACAGATGGGTTGAATGCCCGACACCAAGTCAATACCAAAATCAATAATCCTATCAGGTGGTATGCCTGGTAGATCTGCTGGAAATACATCTGGAAACTCTCTCAGTACCAGAACTAACTCAACGATAGGAGGAGCATCAGCACTAACATCCCTCACAAGGGACAAATATGCCAAAACCCCTTCTCAACCATCCATTCAACCTTCAAATATGAAATCTCTCTATTAGGAGCATGATCCAGGGAGCCTCTCCACTCTAACCTCGGAAAACCCATCACGGTCTTTGCGTGACATTCAAGAATAGCATGATATTGGCGACAATCAATCCATGCCTAAAATCACATCAAAATCAACCATGCTAGGCTGTAAAAGATCAACTCCGGTCTTATAATCCCCAATGGTCACCACACACGAGCGATATACGCTGTCCACCATAATAGAATTACATACCGGTGTAGATACATGAACATGCATATCTAAACAATCACGAGGCAAATCTAAACGATGAGCAAAGTATGATGACACATATGTATAAGTGGAACCAAGGTCAAATAACACTAAAGCATGCCGGTGGCACGCAGAAACAATACATGTGACTACGGCATCAAAAGAAACTGCCTCTGGCCTGGCGGGAAATGCATAGAAACGGGCCTGACCTACACCTCTTGGGAGACCTCGACCTATACGACCTCCACCCCGAGCTGGTTGAGTGGGTGGTTGTTGGGACCAAACACACACACAAGTATATGTGGTCGTCAAGTAATAAAGTGACTCGAAAGTCGGATGTCGAACCCACAAAGATTTATTGATCGTTAACTAAGTAAACTAAAATAAATTAATTGTCCAGGAAATTTAAGAGTTGTTTTTTTCTATTAGTCTACTATTGCGCAAATTAAACAAATAACAAATTAATTATCAAGAATGCAATTTTGTATGACGAGATTTTACTTCAGAGGAGATAGAAATTCCACGGTTGTGGTTGGTTTATCAATCCTATTAAGTTAAATAATCACACTTGTTAATCCAGATTATCTATGGTTGCTAATTAACCGGATCTTTTATATGAATAGCATGTTCCCACAATACTACTCGCCTGCCCACAATATAACAACCCTACATTCCTATGCGTTGAGTCTATCATGAACGAACATAATACGGTGTTCAATTAAGCAAGACTATTATGTATATTCCAATCCTAACCGCCAAATCTTTCCCCGAGCCACGAGTTCAGAAACAAGCTCTATCTAATTTTACTCTAATCTAAACACGGCTTTCCCAAGCATTGCATAGATAGTAATTAGAACTCAACTGCTGCCCAGACAATTAAGTAGTTATGCACAGAATTAGAGAAACAACCACAAGACAATAATCTGAATTAACGAAGATGTAATTAATAAACGTTAATAATAATGTCAACCACAACCCTAGAACAATAATGCTTAGCCACTCATGTTCATAGTAAAAAATTTCCAAGTGTTTTGCATAAACAAATTACAAAGAAAAAAAGGGATTAAGAACTCTATGATTTTCTCCTTCAAAAGTTGTCCCACGTGATGTTCTTGCCTCCGGTCAAAAAACTCCATTCAAAGTGGCGTTTTAGGTCTATTTATATGTGTATGAAAAGACCTAAACTGTAGGTCAAGTCCTAGTCAGACCAGGAGACGAAATAAATCTTCAAAACTCGGAATGGATCTCGCCCCAGGCCTGGCGTCCCCTGGCATAATGCCTGGTGGAGCAGGCCTTTGCTTGGACTCGCCAGGTCTAACGCCTAGTTAAGCTGGCCTTTTCCTGGCCTTGCCAGGTCTAACGCCTACATACAAGCCTGGCGTCGCCAGGCTAATGCCTGCTTTAGTCCTGGCTTCGCCAGCTTTCTCCTTTTTACTTTTCTCGAGCACACTTTTACCGTTTAAGTATCCCTTTTGCTCTACTTTCATCTCCTATTCGCCTACACATAAAATAGACTCCATTATGCGCAAATAAAATATAATTTATCATTAAAGCGTGTAAAATGCAAGGCAAATAATGTACGAAACTATGAAATTATAGCCCCACATAAATACCCTACACTTAAACATTGCTCGTCCGCAAGCAATCAAACTACACTTATAGACACAACCTTTTTAAACAATCCCCCTAACTCATTACACCAAGAATCTTTAAAATAAATTAAACACAAGAGTGTAACATCTTCACCTCAAGATTTGACTCACAAGTACCATGCATTATTTCACAATTCACTCACTTACTTTAACATAGAGGTCGATGATATTACCTTTCCTTCATGAATCAAGTGCCCTCACACAACAAAAGAGCGTATTCCACACACAATAAAGTTTAAGAACAAGTAGGAACTCAAGATAGAAATAATTCACTCACTTTGAGAAATAACATTCATATGCTACAAAATATTCACCATAGGCTTGCCCGTAGTGTAAACTCGACTAATCGAGCTTATTCAGTCTAGGATCAAGTAGGACTTTCATTGGTTGTAATGTAGGCTGCGGGTCGGGTAGGATACATTTGGATATGAGTGACTACACCTCCCTAAGAACTTTAATACATATATCTTAACATTCAAACCCCATACTTATGTCAAACCATAACTCCACCTTCACATCAAGATATATTAACTCCATATTTCTTTAAGCACAATTACATCAAGAGCATATATATATATATATATATATATATATATCTTTTTTTTTCTTCTTTTTCAATTCAAGCGGCTCTTACTCTTTCAAAACAGTGCACCTTTCTCCTTATTTCATTAGTTCCACTCAAAAGCCGAACCAACCTCCCTACACTTTAACTTTTACAAAGTTCATAACAATTCGGGTGCTCATGAGAGGTGAAAAGGTTCAAATAGATGATTAACTCAAAAAAATGGGTAAGGCTTGTAATGTGGTTGCCAAAAAAACTGGATTAGAGGCTCAACGGGGTTAACTACGATATATAACAAGTAGGCGGGTAAACTATATATATTTGGCTCAACAAAGAAATGCCTTTATCACTTCCAAGACTGAACAAAACTATGATTTCACTTTGCAAACACACGAGGCAAGTTCTAGACATCAAATGCAATGCACAGAATAACATACAAACCTCACACACACATGGCACATAACTCATTTAGGATTGGACTCATCAAGACACTCTAGTCAAAGCAGTTAATTAAATTTAAGATTATACAATTTAAGGTACTTATACAAGAGTCAAAAACTGAGCCTAAGCGTCACAATAAAAGTACTCACTATTCTCAAGGCATAACAAAGTCAAGAGATATTGCTTCAATTCAATTCATATCTCAATGGCTCCTCTCCTAAAAAAATAAAACTACCTACACCCGATTCAAACAAAATCCTTCGAAAAGAACTGCGACACAAAGAAAAACGAAGGGGAAATTACTACACTACCTACAAAGATAATCTTTTTATCCTTTTTCTATAGACTTAAATCCCTCAAGAAAAATGTCTAGGAGATTCATCGTCAGGAAAAGTCCAATTTTACTACTTTTTTTTCTTTTCAATTCTTTTTCTTTATCTCTATTTTTTTTCTGATTTTTTTCTTTATCTCTGTTTTTTTAACGAAATTACTACAAAACTAGGCAAACAAAAATAAGAAGTTAATATTTTTCTAACGTACTACTACTAATTATTTAGAGAATTATCCCACCCCACACTTAAAGGAGTGCAGTGTCCCTAATGCACAAATAAAGCAAAACAATAACGAGTGTGGATAAGAAACTCCCTGAAAGGCAAAAGGCCGAAGCAATAGCGGCTCATCGGGTACACAGACTTCCCCCAGGCATGGTCCTTTGTGCGGGCACCCCATACTTAGTTCTCACCATCTAACTCGCTTTTGCACTCTTCCAATGACTTTATCTCCTATTTTTATAATCCTACAAAACAAAAAAATGCTACAACAATAATAAGAAAAAACAAAAATAAAAGAAAATAGTACAGATGGGTTGCCTCTCAACAAGCGCCTGAGTTAACATCGCGGCGCAACACTGCAACTCTGCTCATGCTGAGCGCTTTCTCTTCTTCTTTCTCCCATTGAGCCTAGCCTTTTTACACTCTCTCAGAAGATCTCCTCTTTCATCTCTGGCTCTTTCCTCAATCATCCTTACACACTCACCTTGCAAAACCACCTCATCCAACTTAGTCGTCCTATCTGAATCACTATAATTCACATTAGGACTCTGCCCTATGTAGTAAATTGATTCAGGATTCACAGGACATATGTCACTTGTGTGACCTTCACCACATAACTCGCAGCAAGTAGACATCTGTTGCACATGTTGCATCTGTTGTGCATGCTGCATTGTCAGTTTATTCATCTAATTTGCTAATCTTGCTATTTTTGCCCTCATTGCTGAGAAGTCATCAAGCGCGATCACCCCAGCTGCCTTTTGTTTAAGTGCTCTTCATGGTTCCCCACCTCCTTGCCAATTATTATCATTAGCAGTGAAACTGTTTAGCAGGATCTGGATCTCACTATACGGTCTTGCCATATAACTACCCCCACATGCTGAGTCAAGATTCATCTTTGATGCCTCGTCCAACCCATCAACAAAAGTGTGACTTAACACCTCATCAGTCTGACAATCATCTTGGCACTCTCTGAGTAGCTTCTTGTACCTTTACCAAGCTTGTCGGAGAGTCTCACCATCTCGTTGTCGAAACCCCAGAATCTGGCTCCTCAGTTACTTTGTCCTCAGTGACTTTGATTAAGAATTTCCTTGCAAGATCATCCCAATTGTGGATTGAGTTCGTCGGCTCCTTTTGTAACCATTCCTTAGCTTTCCCCAGCAGTGAAGAAGGAAACAGTGTCAGCCTGACATAATCCTTGGAAACATTCGGATAATTGTAAGTGTCTGTAATTTCCAAGAAGTTCTAAATGTGCCTCTGTGGGTCTTCATGAGATAGACACACATATTGCCCTATGAACTGAATCAACTGTACCATGTAATGTTTGAGTTCAAAGTGACCCGTGATATCAGGCTTCACGATCGCCTAAGTCATAAGAGCTAGATTGGGCCTTGCAGCCTCTAGAACCAAACGCTCTTCATTACCTGCCATCTCTACTGGCTGTGGTTGAACTGCGATGTCCAATTCTCTTTCATTTCTAGTTCTAGCTTCGACTTCCCTCCTCACTCTATGAAGTGTTTTCTCGATTTCAGGATCAAGAGGAAGGAGATTGTTTGCGCTTCTACTCCTCTGCATCAAAGAGAAGAGCTCGCGTTATCACAAATAAAGCAAACTAAAAAAACTAAAACTTGAACAAATAATGAATAAAAGCTTAACTTAACTAGACAATCAATAACTAAGTCCCCGGCAACGGTGCCAAAAACTTGTTGGGACCAAACACACACGCAAGTATACGTGGTCGTCAAGTAATAAAGTGACTCGAAAATCAGATGTCGAACCCACAAAAACTTAGATTGATCGTTAACTAAGTAAACTAAAATCAATTAATTGTCCAAGATATTTAAGAGTGATATTTTTCTATTAATCTACTAATGTGGAAATTAAACAAATAACAACTAAATTATCAAGAATGCAATTTTGCATGACGAGATTTTACCTCAGAGGAGATGGACATTCCAGGGTTGTAGTTGGTTTATCAATCCTATTAAGTTTAATAATCACACTCGCTAATCCAGATTATCTATGGTTGCTAATTAACCAGATCTTTCATATGAATAGCATGTTCCCACAATACTACTCGCCTGCCCACACTATATCAATCCTATATTCGTGTGGTATTGAGTCTATCATGAACGAACATAATACAGTATTCAATTAAGCAAGACTGTTAGGTATATTCCTATCCTAACCGCGAAATCTTTCCCTGAGCCACAAGTTCAGAAACAAGCTCTATCTAATTCTACTCTAATCTAAACATGGCTTTCCCAAGCATAGCATAGATAGTAATTAGAACTCAACTGCTGTCCAGACAATTATGATGTTATGCACAGAATTAGAGAAACAACCACAAGACAATAATCCGAATTAACGAAGATGTAATTAACAAACGTTAATAATCATGTAAACCACAACCCTAGAACTAGAGTGCTTAGCCACTCATGTTCGTAGTAACAATTTTCCAAGTATTTTGCATGAACAAATTATAAAGCAAAAAAAAAGGGATGAAGAACTCTATGATTTTCTCCTCCAAAAGTTGTCCCACGTGATGTTCTTGCCTCCGGTGGCAAAACTCCATTCAAAGTGGCATTTTTCGGTCTATTTATATGTGTAGGAAAAGACCTAAAGGTGTAGGTCAAGTCCTAGTCAAACCAGGAGACAAAATAAATCTTCAAAACTCGGAATGGATCTCGCCCCAGGCCTGACGTCGCCAGGCAAAACGCCTGGTGGAGCTAGCCTTTGCCTGGCCTCGCCGGGTCTAATGTCTGTTTAAGCTGGACTTTGCCTGGCCTCGCCAGGTCTAACACCTACGTACAAGCCTAGCATCACAAGGCTAACGCCCGCTTTAGGCCTGGCTTCGTGAGCTTTCTCCTTTTCATTGTTCTCGAGCACACTTTCAACGTTTAAGTATCCCTTTTGCTCTACTTTCATCTCCAATTCAACTACTCATAAAATAGACTCCATTACGCACAAAAAGGGTAATTTATCATTAAAGCATGTAAAATGCAAGGCAAATAATGTACGAAACTATAGAATTATAGCTCCACATCATGGGTGTTGCAACTATGAAGAAGTCACAGTTTGACCTCCCTACAACACGAGACCTCTGATAAGTTGGAGAGAATACCTCTTCACATGCCCCAACTCCCCACACTCATAGCAACCTTGACCTAGGGATGATTGTGGGGCCTGGACTGGACCCCTGAATTAGAATAACCACCGGAAGAACCCGATAATGATGAACTCTTAACTGATAGAGTACGATACAAGCTTTGAGCTGGGAGTGCACTGAATGATTACTGAACCAGGCGAGCGCTGTAGGAACTGTAGCTAGCTGAAGAACCATGAGGAACCCGATGAGCTGTCTGAGTGGGCCACAAAGGACGATTTCAACTGTGATGTGACTGGACTCTAGATGAGGCACTGCTAAGACCACCTGAACCACATGCCTCTTGGCCTCTCGCTCCTCTTGATCAAGCCTGCGAACCTGCTCTAAGCGCCTAGCAATCCTAACCACCTGGTCAAACCTAGCATTCGTCTCGGCCTCTCAAGCCAAACTGTAACGTAAACCATAGTTGAGGCCATCAATGAACCTCGTCATCCTCTTCCTCTTAGTGGGAACCAACCATACTACATGATGAGCCAAATCTGCAAATCTCATCTCGTACAGAGTTATAGTGATATCTCCCTGGCGTAGCTACTCAAACTCCCTACACAGCTCCTCTCCGTAAGTCTAGGGAAAAAACTTCTCTAAGAAGAGAATAGAGAACTCATGCCACCTAAGTGGTGCTGCCTCAGTTATCCTGCCTGACTCATAGGTCCGGCACCATCTGTAGGCTACTTCTGTCAGGTGAAAGGTAGTAAATGCAACTCCACTAGTGTCCATAATACCCATCGTGCGAAGAATCCGATGATTCTGATCCAGAAAACCCTAAGTTTCCTCTGACTCCGCTCCACTGAACTTGGGAGGGTCAATCCTTTTAAACCGTTCCAACCTCTTCTTCTCCTCATTGGACACAGGTGGACCAACCTCGGCCCAAGCTGTCACGCCCCAAACTCGGGGAGCACGACCGGAGCTCAACCGAGTGAACCCGGCCAAGCAAGCCTATTATATTCTTTCTACCCAAACTCACTCATGAATAAAGAGGAGACATATTCTCATTAATTAAGCAATCCGGAGATTATGTATACCATACCAAATCATTTCCATTAGTTACTTCATATTAAAGTCTCAAGATACATGCATTTTCATAGTCTGAAGTACAATAAATGATTCAAACACAACATAACTCGTTTGACTTTCCCAACACCCATATACAGCCCACACTATGTCTATGTAGCCTCTAATGATTACAAAGATTACAATAGTGGTACGGCAGCAAGGCTTCGGCTATACCTCAAAACGTGATAAGAAAATGAACAAAAGATACATGTCCCCGGGATATGTGGGGCTTACCAAGTCTGCTGGGAAGAGGATGCACGACTATCGCTGATCGACACCGCCTGCTATGCAACCACCCACATCCATTTAAAGATGCAGTGCCCCCGACAAAAGGGATGCTAGTACTGTCGAATAGTACTAGTATATATGACTAAACACTCTCTGAAAAAGAACGAACAATAATTCAAGTAAGGCTAATCAGAATATCAGTTAAAGCCTTAAACAATTACCAAATATCAAATTAGGGACAAATTATGTTTTCAATTAAGTTTCCATATTTTTAAGTTGGGGAAGTCTTTATTACCGATATATCACTTTTCACCATTTCAATTTCAATTCCCATCACAGTCACCACCATGTGTACGGTATGGCGTCCGATCACGACCTGATCGGCTAGGCCATATCATGTGAGATATCAACCACAATCAATATTTCAATTACAATGTCTATTATAGCCACCGCCATGTGTACGGCATGGCGTCCGATCACGACCCGATCGGCTAGGCCATCTTATGTGAGACATCAACCACAATTACAATTTTGCGATACAGCCACCACCACAGCTTGGCATCCCATCACGACCCGATCGGCTAGACCATCTCATGTGATACATCAACCATGATTACAATCTCTATTATAATTTTTCCGACACAGTCACCACCATGTGTATAGCATGGCGTCCGATCATGACCCGATTGGCTAGGCCATCTAATGTGAGACATCATCCATTTTCAATCAATCATTTTATTTCGTACTACTTGCATATCTCTTCATTTGGCACTAGTGGTCATAATTATATAATTTCACTTGGCACGTTGGCCGTGTTTCATATTTCACGTTTCATATTTTACATTTTGTATTTCACATTTTGTATTTCATATTTCGTATTTCATGCACGCCTTTTCACTTTCAACAATCATCATAGATTTCCAACAATAAGGCATTTATATTCATGAAATTTAAGCACACTGTTTACCATGAAAATGGTAATAACCATTAGATTTGATTTTATGGTTCTAAAAATACGTGATTTATTTTTATGCTAGTTGTTAAGCAATAGATGCTAAGTAAGAGACTAGAAAATAATATAAGATCTTAAAGATAGTATGTTCAAGCAAACCGAGTGGATGAGAATCGGGGCCTCGAGCCTGGTTATCCAGGGCCTCGAGGTCGAACTCGATGCTAAGCTATCGACAGTCGTTGAAGGACTAACAACTTTGGGAGCTTTGATGAAGGCTCTTTATGACCAATAATGAACAATAAATGAAGAACAATTAATAGCACACAATGGATGTAAGCAATAAATTTAAATAATAGAATCAAGGGAGAACGTGTTCAAGTTAGAGAGCAGAGAATGTTCTTGTATTTAATGTTATGTTTTGTGTTCTATATATGTCTTCCAAAATGGAAAGGATCCCCTTTATATATGGAGGGAAATCCCAACATAGTACATGATTAATTATTATAAATAAATATAGCTGGCACAACTATTTACTGGTCCGGTATAGACTAGTGTTTCTCTTACAGGGGCTGTCAGTTTTGGTCACGTGCGTTGGGAACTTCCCGCTCTCTCATGAAAAGCATCAATTTGCACTGCCCCGAGGTTGAACTTTAGTGTCACGACCCGGATTTCCCACCCTCGGGAGTCGTGATGGCGCCTACTAATGGGAGCTAGGCAAGCCAATTTAATCTACCTTTTTGCAACAATTACTAACCATTTAATAAAATCAAACATAATGACATAAAGCAGAAGTCTCAACATATATAATAAACTGAAAGAGATACGGAAGTCTAACAGAATCCTCTAACCAAGAACTGGAGTTACAACCTCACGAACGTCTATAGAATACTACACCCAAAGTCTGAATAAAACACAATACTGTTTGATCCGGTACAAAGGATAACAAATTAAAGTAAAGATAGAAGAGACTCCGGGCCATGCGGACGTCTGCAAGGCTACCTCGAGATCTCTGGAATGAAGTCAGCTCCCAATCAACTACTGCTGTCCGAAAGCTGCTGCTCCGGTACTGTGATCTGTGCAAAAAGATGCACAGAGTGTGGCATCAACACAACCGACCCCATATGCTGGTAAGTGCCTAGCCTAACCCCGGCGAAGTAGTGACGAGGCTAGACCAGACTACCAGATAAACCTGTGCAGATATATATACAAGTACAACAAAATAATAGCGAAAAGTAAACAAGAAGTAAGCAGTGTATAAAAAGGGGGGAAAAACATGCTATGGGGAGGCAACAATTAACATAAGAAGTCTAAACTGAAGGATAGAACAGCCAACATAAACTTAATCCGGAATAAACACACTTAAGCTATAATTTGTTGCGTCATGCAACCCAATCCGATCACATACAATACTGTTGCGGCGTGCAACCCAATCCTCAATCATCACTATTGCGGCGTGCAACCCGAACCATAAGTATACAGTGTTGTTGCGGCGTGCAACCCGATCCACAATTTTATTTATAGTGTTGTTGCGGCGTGCAAGCGTGCAACCCGATCCATAAATATATAGTGTTGTTGCGGCGTGCAACCCGATCCACAAATATATAGTGTTGTTGCAGCGTGCAACCCGATCCACAAATATATAGTGTTGTTGCGGCGTGCAACCCGATCCACGGTTACCACTGTTGCGGCGTGCAACCCGATCCATATACAAATAACACAACCTCACCCAATCAACAATCACAAACAATGCGGGCGGGGGATAGACAAACAGTAATAGAAATCCCGGCAAGGGAAACACAAGTAAACTGTTAAATCCCGGCAAGGGAGAAAATCAACAAATCCAATAACACGTCCCGGCAAGGGAGTAATCATCAACTCTTTCTCTTTCTTTCATTTCTTACTTCACGATATCACTTGAGCCCAAGCTCCAAGAAATTTCTTATCTCATATACCGTCACAAACAACAATATAACGACATCCCGGTAAGGGAACAAAACATCGTCTCAAATATCCCGGCAAGGGAATTACTATAACCACACTAGTTCCAACATCTAACTACCACAACTATAACCAAACTTGTTCCAACATCTAACCACCTCAGCTATATCTAACCTATTACCAGACTTAACCACCTCATCTATAACTAACCTATTACAACACTTAACCACCTCAGCTATAACTATAGTCATCACACAACACAAGGAAGCATTAACCTAAGCGACCCTAGTATCAGTTAAGGACACAATGCAGAGGAATCACAACTCAACAATAGCCCGCCAAGAGGGCAACATAATGATCTCTTCTCTTTCTCGCTTTTACTTCACAATTTTCTTCACAACTTCGAGCAAATGCTCCAGAGGTTCAATTATCACTTATACTTTCACAATTTGTTCTACAACTGGAGCCGACGCTCCTCAATGTTCATGAATCACTTTTCTTTCCACAATATTACACAACAACAGAAATACATACCAAAGCATCGATAATATAACGAAGCCATGAAAGTCACAACA
Source organism: Nicotiana attenuata (assembly GCF_001879085.1). Classification (NCBI taxonomy): domain Eukaryota; kingdom Viridiplantae; phylum Streptophyta; class Magnoliopsida; order Solanales; family Solanaceae; genus Nicotiana; species Nicotiana attenuata. The sequence continues at coordinate 85,767 of NW_017672626.1, forward strand.
TCAGACTCACGGTCATGCTTGACACCAATGTATAGACACTCGTCACCATGCCTATACGTCGTACTCGACAAGAAACACATAGCAAATATGATTCAACTCCTAATCCCTCAAGCTAGGGTTAAACCGAACACATACCTCGAATGCTCCAAACTCAACTCAAGCCTCTAGTATAGCTTTACCCCTCAAATTCACCACCAAACCGCTCGAATCTAGTCACAAATTACTTGAATGTATCAACCAATGCTAATTGAATCAATTTGAATGCATGAAAACAAATTTCCCAAAGTTTTACTCAAAAATTCCCAAAACGCCCCCGGGCCCACGTGGTCAAAACCCGAGGTTCGAACCAAAACTCGGTTACCCCATTCCCCCACGAACTCAAATATGTAATTTGTTTTAAAATCGGACCTCAAATTGAGGTCCAAATCCCCAATTTATAGAAAACCTAGGTTCTACCCAAAAACCCCAATTTCACCCATGAAAATCCTTGATTTTAAGTGGAAAACATGTTAAATGATGTTAAAGATTGAAAGAATTGAGTAAAAATTGACTTAAAAATGATTTGGAATGAAGATTGTTCTTGAAAAATCGCCTATGGTGTTTGGGTTTTGAAAGAATGGTGAAAAGTGATAAAAATTCGACTAAGTATAAAATTTGCTGGGCCTCGGATATAGGAAATGCGAAGCTGGGTTCGCAATTGCGAACCCTGCAGGCTTGGGAATTGCGATACTTCAGTTCACATTTGCGAACTCAGGTCTAACTGACAGGTTTCGTATTTGCGAATATTACATCGCATTTGCGATGACCACTACCTCGCACTTGCGAGCCTTCTCCCGCATTTGCGAACACAGAGGGAAAATGGGACTATCGCATTTGCGACTAGAGGATCGCATTTGCGATCTAACAATCTTCGCATTTGCGAACATTTCAATCGCATTTGCGAAAATCACAGAAGCCAACATACCAGATTTTTCAAAAATGAGAAATGCAATCCAATGCCTATCCAAGACTCACCCGAGCCCTCGGGGCTCCAAACCAATTATGCACAATACCTCAAAAACATCCTACGGACTTATCCGTGCGATCAAATCGCCAAAATAACATCATATACAACGAATTAAACCTCAAAATTCATAATTTCTTCCAGGTTTTCATCAAACATCAAATTTCCATTTCAAGTCCGAAACACGTCAAACGACGTCCGTTTTCAACCAAACTTTACAGAAAGCGTTTAAACCATATATAAGACTTGTACTGGGGCATCGGAACAAAAATACGAGCCCGATACCATAGTCTTTTGATCAAATTTCCTTTCCATTTTCCTTAATTAATTTCAGAAAACAATTTCACACAAAAATTCATTCCTCGGGCTTGGGACCTCGGAATTCGATTCCGGGCATACGCCCGAGTCCCATATTTTTCTACGGACCCTCCGGGACCGCCAAATCACGGGTCCGGATCCGTTCACCAAAATGTTGACCAAAGTCAACTTTAATCATATTAATATCAAAATTTATCAATTTTTACACAGAATTCATATTTATGTTTTCCGGCTACGCGCCCGGACTGTGCATGCAAATCGAGGCAAGTAAAAATGATGTTTTCGAGGCCTCGAAAGCACGGAATGAAAGAGAAAACAAGTGATGACCCTTTGGGTCGTCACATTCTCCACCTCTAAAACAACCGTTCGTCCTCGAACGGACAAAAGAAGGAAGTACCTGAGTCGGGAAATAGATGAGGATAACGGCTCCACATATCAGATTCGGACTCCCAGGTCGATGCCTCAGGAGGCTGACCTCTCCAGTGGACACGCACTGAAGGGAAACTCTTCGACCTCAACTGTCGAACCTGCTGGTCTAGAATAGCTACCGGCTCCTCCTCATAGGACAGATCCTTGTCCAGCTGGACAGTGCTGAAGTCTAACACGTGAGCTGGATCGCCGTGATACCTCCGAAGCATGGACACATGAAACACTGGATGCACGGCTGACAAGCTAGGCGGCAAGGCAAGTCTATCAGCCACCTCTCCCACACGATCGAGAATCTCAAATGGACCAATGAACCTAGGGCTAAGCTTGCCCTTCTTCCCAAATCTCATCTCGCCCTTCATAGGCAACAATTGGAGCAATACCCGCTCACCGACTATAAATGCCACATCTCGAACCTTGCGGTCTGCATTACTCTTTTGCCTAGACTGAGCTGAACGAAGCCTATCCTGAATGATCTTGACCTTGTCCAAGGCCTCCTAAACCAGATCCGGACCCAACAACCGAGCCTCTCCCGGCTCAAACCATCTAACCGGAGACCGACACCGCCTACCATATAAAGCCTCACAAGGAGCCATCTGGATGCTCGACTGGTAGCTGTTGTTGTAGGCAACTCCGCTAAAGACAAAAACTAATCCCACGAACCTCCAATGTCAATAACACAAACTCGGAGCATATCCTCCAAAATCTGAATAGTCCGCTCTGACTTACCGTCCGTCTGGGGATGAAATGTTGTGCTTAACTCAACCCGTGTGCCCAACTCTCGATGAACTGCTCTCCAGAAGCGTGAAGTAAACTGCGTACCCCAATCCGAAATGATAGACACGGGCACACCTTGAAGGCGATCAATCTCCCGGATATAGATCTCAGCAAACCTCTCAGAAGAATAGGAGACTGCCACAGGAATGAAATGCGCTGACTTGGTCAGCCTACCAACAATGACCCATATCGCATCGAACTTCTTCCGAGTCAGCGGAAGTCTAGTAACGAAGTCCATAGTGATCCGCTCCCACTTCCACTCGGGAAGCTCAATCCTCTGAAATAAACCACGAGGCCTCTGATGCTCGTACTTAACCTGCTGACAATTCAAACAACGAGCCACATATGCTACAATATCCTTCTTCATTCTACGCCACCAATAATGCTGCCGCAAATCCTGATACATCTTCGCGGCGCCCGGATGAATAGAGTACCGGGAACTATGGGCCTCCTCTAAGATCAACTCTCGAAGCCCATCCACATTGGGCACACAAACTCGCCCCTGCAATCTCGAAACTCCATCCGCATCTAAGGTAACCTGCTTGGCACCTCCTCGCTGCACCGTGTCTCTAAGGACACACAAATGGGGATCATCAAACTGCCGATCACGGATACGCTCCAATAATGAAGAACGAGCGACCGTGCAAGCTAACACACGACTGGGCTCCGAAACATCCAGTCTCACGAACTGATTGGCTAAAGCCTGAACATCCAAAGCAAGCGGCCTCTCACCGACCAGAATATAAGCAAGGCTGCCCATACTGGCCGACTTTCTACTCAATGCATCGGCCACCACATTGGCCTTCCCCGGATGATATAGAACGGTGATGTCAAAACGCTTCAACGACTCCAAGCCCCTCCTCTGCCTCAAATTCAACTCCTCTTGCTTGAAAAAATACTGAAGACTCTTGTGATCCGTGAACACCTCACATGCCACGCCATACAGATAATGCCTCCAAATCTTCAATGCGCGAACTATGGCTGCCAACTCCAAGAAACTCCGAACCTCTGTAGCTGATGCTGGTCTAGGCCAGTCCTTGACTGCCTCAATCTTCTTTGGGTCCACCTGAATACCCTCTGCTGATAGAACATGGCCCAGAAATGCAACTGAACCCAACCAGAATTCACACTTCGAGATCTTAGCATATAACTGACTATCCCTCAGAGTCTGAAGAACCACTCTAAGGTGCTGCTCGTGCTCCTCCTGGCTGTGGGAATATATCAATATATCATCAATGACACTATTACGAATGAATCCAAATAAGGCCTGAACACCCGGTTCACCAAGTCCATGAAAGCTGCTAGGGCATTTGTCAACCCGAATGACATAAACAAGAACTCATAATGCCCATACCGAGTGCGAAAAGCTGTCTTAGGGACATCGGATGCCCTAATCCTCAACTGATAGTAACCAGATCGCAAGTCAATCTTGGAAAATACCCTGGCACCCTGAAGCTGGTCAAACAAATCATCAATCCTCGGCAGTGGATACTTAATCTTGACCGTTACCTTGTTCAATTGCCGGTAATCAATACGCATTCTCATCGATCCGTCCTTCTTCTTGACAAACAACACCGGTGCACTCCAAGGCGAAACACTGGGTCTAATGAAACCCTACTCAAGCAAGTCTTGCAACTGCTCCTTCAACTCTTTCAACTCAGGCGGGGCCATACGATACGGCGGGATAGAAATGGGCTGAGTGCCCGGAGCCAAATCAATGCAGAAGTCAATATCCCTGTCGGGTGGCATGCCCGGCAGGTCTGAAGGGAACCTCCAGAACTCACGAACAACGGGCACAGAATCGATAAAGGAAACCTCAGCACTAGAATCACGAACATACGCCAAGTAGACCTAACACCCTTTCTTGGCCATATGCCGAGCCTCCACATACGATATAATACTGCGGGTAGAATGGCCAGGAGTCCGTCGCCACTCTAAACGAGGAAAACTCGGTAAAGCTAAGGTCACAGTCTTGGAATGACAGTCCAAGGTAGCGTGATAAGGTGATGACCAGATACGGCGCAAAATAAAACCGAAGCTTCTCTACCACAAACCAGAACAGTACCTGCATCTCCACCTCTAATACATTTACCTCCACCTCTCGCATCTCTACCTCTACCTCTAATACCTTTACCTCCACAAAGCCTCCGAAGACGTAGCTGATCTATCGCCGGTCCGCTGCTTCTCGGTTGAAGAAGCGGTACATGACCTCGCCATTCACGAAAGGACAAGAGTGGAGGTTTCAATTTAGCATTGAGAGAACAAAATCGCACGACAGGGAAAAATAGAAGTGAAACTTTTCCTAACTCTGTAGCCTATGGGGGATAAATACAGACATCTCCGTACCGATCCCTCAGACTCTACCGAGTTTGTCCGTGAGTTGTGAGACCTATGTAACCTAGTGCTCTGATACCAACTTGTTACGACCAGGATTTCCCACCCTCGGGAGTCGTGATGGCGCCTACTAATGGGAGCTAGGCAAGCCAATTTAATCTACCTTTTTGCAGCAATTACCAACCATTTAATAAAATAAAACTTAATGACATAAAGCGGAAGTCTCAACATATATAATAAACTGAAAGAGATACGGAAGTCTAACAGAATCCTCTACCCAAGAACTGGAGTCACAACCTCACGAACGTCTATAGAATACTACACCCAATGTCTGAATAAAACATAATACTGTTTGATCCGGTACAAAGGATAACAAATTAAAGTAAAGATAGAAGAGACTCCGGGCCATGCGGACGTCTGCAAGGCTACCTCGAAATCTCTGGAATGAAGTCAGCTCCCAATCAACTACTGCTGTCAGAAAGCTGCTGCTCCGATACTGTGATCTGTGCAAAAAGATGCACAGAGTGTAGCATCAGCACAACCGACCCCATGTGCTGGTAAGTGCCTAGCCTAACCCCGGCGAAGTAGTGACAAGGCTAGACCAGACTACCATATAAACCTGTGCAGATATATATACAAGTACAACAAAATAATATCGGAAAGTAAACAAGAAGTAAGCAGTGTATAAAAAGGGGGTAAAAACATGCTATGGGGAGGCAACAATTAAAACAAGAAGTCTAAACTGAAGGATAGAACAACCAACAGAAACTTAATCCGGAATAAACACACTTAAGCAATAATTTGTTGCGGCACGCAACCCAATCCGATCACATACAATACTGTTGCGGCGTGCAACCCGATCCTCAATCATCAATGTTGCGGCGTGCAACCCGAATCATAAGTATACAGTGTTGTTGCGGCGTGCAACCCGATCCACAATTTTATAGCGTTGTTGCGGCGTGCAACCCGATCCTCAAATATATAGTGTTGTTGCGGCGTGCAACCCGATCCACAAATATATAGTGTTGTTGCAGCGTGCAACCCGATCCACGAATATATAGTGTTGTTGCGGCGTGCAACCTGATCCACGGTTACCACTGTTGCGGCGTGCAACCCGATCCATATATAAATAACACAACCTCACCCAATCAACATTCATAAACAATGGGGGCGGGGGATAGACAAACAGTGATAAAAATCCCGGCAAGGGAAACACAAGTAAACAGTTAAATCCCGGCAAGGGAGAAAATCAACAAATCCAATAACACGTCCCGGCAAGGGAGTAACCATCAACTCTTTCTCTTTCTTTTATTTCTTACTTCACGATATCACTTGAGCCCAAGCTCCAAGAAATTTCTTATCTCATATACCGTCACAAACAACAATATAACGACATCCCGGTAAGGGAACAAAACATCGTCTCAAATATTCCGGCAAGGGAATTACTATAACCACACTAGTTCCAACATCTAACTACCACAACTATAACCAAACTTGTTCCAACATCTAACCACCTCAGCTATATCTAACCTATTACCACACTTAACCACCTCATCTATAACTAACCTATTACAGCACTTAACCACCTCAGCTATAACTATAGTCATCACACAACACAAGGAAGCATTAACCTAAGCGACCCTAGTATCAGTTAAGGACACAATGCTGGGTTTTCTTTAAAGCATAAGTCATGTTGGCAGAAAGCATTCTTTGATTATTTGGCACTAGTACATGTGCTTCCGCCATCGGGTGCTCGGTTATGCGGACAGGGTTCATTCGACCGTTTGGTCCGGTACATCATTTCCCATTGGGACTCTTGTTGGCATTTCATGGCTCTTCCGAGCGGATGATCTTCTGAAAGGATGTTCTTTGCCGCTCGTGATCGATAGCAAAAGAAGCTTTGATGACTTTTTGGATTCCCCTTAGGTAGCATATAGGTGTTGCCTCGTTAAAAACCTTGCCAGCAAAACCCTTACGGGGACAAAATCTCGTTGAAGGAAAAGAGTGCAACACTTACCCGGGGGCATTCGCGGAGTTTTCAATCGGAAGCCCTAGAAATAATATCGCTTTAGCATCGATATGTTCTAGTTGCTCGGAAGCTGTTCGCCCTCCATGGTGCCGAGCTTATAAGATCCTTTGCCGACTATTCCGAGGACGCGATTTGGTCCTTTCCAGTTCTGTCCTAGCTTTCCTTTATTAGGATTTCGTGTGTTGAGAGTGACTTTCCTTAGGACTAAGTCTCCGACCCCGAAATACCGGAGGTTCGTTCCTCTGTTATAATACCTTTCGATTCTCTATTTCTGGGCGTCCATTCGGATCAGCGAAGCTTCTCGTTTTTCAACCAGTAGTTTAAGGGCCTTTGTCATGGCTTCGTTGTTCAAGCTCTTGGTAGCATGTTGGAATCTGGCGCTCGGCTCCCCGACCTCCACTGGTATTAAAGCTTCAGCGCCGTACACTAATGAGAAAGGTGTTTCCCCTGTGCTTGACTTTGAAGTCGTTCGGTACGCCCACAGTACTTCGGGTAACGTTTCTCTCCACTTTCCCTTGGCGTTCTCCAGCTTCTTTTTTAAGCTTAGAATGATGGTTTTCTTCGTGGATTCGGCCTGGCCGTTCGCACATGGGTGGTAAGTCATTGACAGGATTCTCTTGATTTTGTGGTCTTCAAGAAACTGTGTTTTCTTGCTCCCAATGAACTGCCTCCCATTATCGCATATTTTCTCGGAGGGGATTCCAAATCGGCACATAATGTGATCCCATCTGAAGTTAATGACATCCTTCTCTCTTATTTTTCGAAGGCCTGCGCTTCCACCCATTTTGAGAAATAGTCAGTCATAAATAAGATGAATTTAGCTTTACCTGGTGTCGTCGGCAGGGGGCCGACGATGTCCATCCCCCATTTCATGAATGGCCACGGTGATAAGACCGAGTGTAGTTGCTCGCCGGGCTGGTGGATCATAGGAGCGAATCTCTGGCATTTTTTGCATTTTCGGACGAATTCTTAGGTGTCTTTTTCCAAGTTGTCCCAATAGTAGCCTGCTCTGATCACCTTTCGGACTAAGGAGTCGATGCCGGAATGGTTTTCGCAAGTGCCCTCGTGAATTTCTTGGAGCACATAATCTGTGTCACCCGGCCCTAGACATACTGCTAGGGGGCCGTCGAAAGTTCTCCTATATGGAGTTTCATTTTCGTCGAGCGAGAAACGGGCTGCTTTGGTTCGTAGGGACCTTGATTCTTTTGGGTCTGCGGGCAGCTTCCCGTCCTTTAAGTAATCAATATATTTATTCCTCCAATCCCATGTTAGGCTGGTGGAGTTAATCTCAACGTGTCCCTCCTCGACCACCGATTTAGATAACTGAACAATAGCCCTGGGGAGTAGGTCCTCTTCTTCAACTGAAGATCCCAGATTTGCGAGGGCGTCGGCCTCGCTGTTCTGCTCTCGGGGTACATGGACTAAGGTCCATTCTTTGAAACGACGTAGTGCGACTTGGATTTTGTCCAGATATCTCTGCATTCTATCTTCTCGAGCTTCGTAGCTCCCATTCACCTGGCTTACTACCAGGAGTGAATCGCATCTTGCCTCGACGATCTCGGCTCCCAAGCTTTTAGCCAGTTCTAAACCTGCAATCATAGCCTCGTACTCGGCTTCATTGTTTGTCAATTTTGCGGTTTTTATAGATTTTCTGATCATGCCGCCAACGGGTGGCCTCAGGACTATACCGAGCCCGGATCCTCTTATGTTTGTGGCGCCGTCTGTGAATAGGGTCCATACCCAGGAAGACGTGCCTTATTTTAGCAAAAGTTCCTTCTCCACCTCGGGTAAGAGGGAGGGCAAGAAATCGGCCACGAAGTCCGCCAGTATTTGGGACTTGATGGCCATTCGAGGTTGATACTCGATGTCATACCCCCCGAGTTCGATGGCCCATTTGGCCAATCGGCCCGACAGCTCGTGTTTATGCAATATGCTCCGAAGGGGGTACGTCGATAGAACGCAGATACGATGACATTGAAAATAGGGCTTTAGCTTTCGCGAAGTGCTTATTAGCGCGAAATCCAATTTTTCTAAATGAGGATAACTGGTTTCGGCGTCCCCTAGGGTCCGACTTACATAATAAATAGGGAATTGCGTACCTTGCTCCTCTCGAACCAGTATGCCGCCTATAACTATTTCAGAAATGGCCAGGTAGAGATAAAGTGTTTCATCCTCCTTTGGCGTATTCAGCATAGGTGGACTAGTCAGATATCGTTTTAGCTCCTCCAAGGCGTGTTGGCATTCTGGAGTCCATTCGAAGTTGTTCTTTCTTTTAAGCAAAGAGCAAAAATGATGGCTTTTGTCTGATGATCTTGATATAAATCTGCCCAGGGCTGCTATCCGCCATGTTAGTCGTTGCACGACCTTTACATTGTTTACCACCGTGATTTCTTTGATGGCCTTAATTTTGTCGGGGTTAATCACGATCCCCCTTTTCAATACCATGAAGCCCAGGAATTTTCCCGAACCCACCCCAAAGGCACATTTCTCGAAGTTGAGCTTCATGTTGTAATTTCTGAGGATGTTGAAAGTTTCTTGCAAATGAGTTAAATGGTCCTCTGCACCCAGTGACTTAACTAACATGTCATCAATATATACTTCCATTGACTTTCCTACTTGATGCTCGAACATTTTATTAACTAGGCGCTGGTACGTTCCTCCCGCATTTTTAGCCTGAAGGGCATTACGTTGTAGTAGTAGGTACCATATTTCATGATGAATGAGGTTTTCTCCCTGTCCTCGGGGTTCATCTGGATTTGATTATACCACGAGTAGGCGTCGAGAAAGGTGAGGGTCTCGTGGAAAGCCGTAGCGTCGATCAGACGANGAAACTCCATCCGCATCTAAGGTAACCTGCTTGGCACCTCCTCGCTGCACCGTGTCTCTAAGGACACACAAATGGGGATCATCAAACTGCCGATCACGGATACGCTCCAATAATGAAGAACGAGCGATCGTGCAAGCTAACACACGACTGGGCTCAGAAACATCCAGTCTCACGAACTGATTGGCTAAAGCCTGAACATCCAAAGCAAGCGGCCTCTCACCGACCAGAATATAAGCAAGGCTGCCCATACTGGCCGACTTTCTACTCAATGCATCAGCCACCACATTGGCCTTCCCCGGATGATATAGAACGGTGATGTCAAAACGCTTCAACGACTCCAAGCCCCTCCTCTGACTCAAATTCAACTCCTCTTGCTTGAAAAAATACTGAAGACTCTTGTGATCTGTGAACACCTCACATGCCACGCCATATAGATAATGCCTCCAAATCTTCAATGCGCGAACTATGGCTGCCAACTCCAAGAAACTCCGAACCTCTGTAGCTGATGCTGGTCTAGGCCAGTCCTTGACTGCCTCAATCTTCTTTGGGTCCACCTGAATACCCTCTGCTGATACAACATGGCCCAGAAATGCAACTGAACCCAACCAAAATTCACACTTCGAGAACTTAGCATATAACTTACTATCCCTCAGAGTCTAAAGAACCACTCTAAGGTGCTGCTCGTGCTCCTCCTGGCTGTGGGAATATATTAATATATCATAAATGAACACTATCACGAATGAATCCAAATAAGGCCTGAACACCCGGTTCACCAAGTCCATGAAAGCTGCTGGGGCATTTGTCAACCCGAATGACATAACCAAGAACTCATGATGCCCATACCGAGTGCGGAAAGCTGTCTTAGGGACATCGGATGCCCTAATCCTCAACTGATAGTAACCAGATCGCAAGTCAATCTTGGAAAATACACTGGCACCCTGAAGCTGGTCGAACAAATCATCAATCCTTGGCAGTGGATACTTATTCTTGACCGTTACCTTGTTCAATTGCCAGTAATCAATACGCATTCTCATCGATCCGTCCTTCTTCTTGACAAACAACACCGGCGCACTCCAAGGCGAAACACTGGGTCTAATGAAACCCTACTCAAGCAAGTCTTGCAACTGCTCCTTCAACTCTTTCAACTCAGGCAGGGCCATACGATACGGCGGGATAGAAATGGGCTGAGTGACCGGAGCCAAATTAGTGCAGAAGTCAATATCCCTGTCGGGTGGCATGCCCGGCAGGTCTGAAGGGAACATCCAAAACTCACGAATAACGGGCAGAAAATCGATAAAGGAAACCTCAGCACTAGAATCACGAACATATGCCAAGTAGACCAAACACCCTTTCTCGACCATACGCCGAGCCTTCACATACGATATAATACTGCGGGTAGAATGACCAGGAGTATCTCTCAACTCTAAACGAGGCAAACTCGGTAAAGCTAAGGTCACGGTATTGGCATGACAATCCAAGGTAGCCTGATAAGGTGATGACCAGATACGACGCAAAATAAAACCGAAGCTTCTCTACCACAAACCAGAACAGTACCTGCATCTCTAACTCTAATACATTTACCTCCACCTCTCGCATCTCTACCTCCACCTCTAATACCTTTACCTCCACAAAGCCTCCGAAGACGTAGCAGATCTATCGCCGGTCCGCTGCTGCTCGGCTGAAGAAGCGGTACATAAACTCGCCATTCACGAAAGGACAAGAGTGGAGGTTTCAATTTAGCATTGAGAGAACAAAATCGCACGACAAGGAAGAATAGAAGTGAAACTTTTCCTAACTCTGTAGCCTCTGGGGGATAAATACAGATGTCTCCGTACCGATCCCTCAGACTCTACCGAGTTTGTCCGTGAGTTGTGAGACCTATGTAACCTAGTGCTCTGATACCAACTTGTCACGACCCGGATTTTCCACCCTTGGGAGTCGTGATGGCGTCTACTAATGGGAGCTAGGCAAGCCAATTTAATCTACCTTTTTGCAATAATTACCAACCATTTAATAAAATCAAACATAAACATAAAGCGGAAGTCTCAACATATATAATAAACTGAAAGAGATACGGAAGTCTAACAGAATCCTCTACCCAAGAACTGGAGTCACAACCTCACGAACGTCTATAGAATACTACACCCAAAGTCCGAATAAAACACAATACTGTTTGATCCGGTACAAAGGATAAAAAATTAAAGTAAAGATAGAAGAGACTCCGGGCCATGCGGACGTCTGCAAGGCTACCTCGAAATCTCTGGAATGAAGTCAGCTCCCAATCAACTACTGCTGTCCGAAAGCTGCTGCTCCGGTACTGTGATCTGTGCAAAAAGATGCACAGAGTGTAGCATCAGCACAACCGACCCCATGTGCTGGTAAGTGCCTAGCCTAACCCCGGCGAAGTAGTGACGAGGCTAGACCAGATTACCAGATAAACCTGTGCAGATATATATACAAGTACAACAAAATAATAGCGGAAAGTAAACAAGAAGTAAGCAGTGTATAAAAAGGGGGAAAACATGCTATGGGGGGGCAACAATTAAAACAAGAAGTCTGAACTGAAGGATAGAACAGCCAACAGAAACTTAATCCGGAATAAACACACTTAAGCTATAATTTTGTCACGGCCCCAACCCCGGTCGTGATGGCGCCCAACACACTGCTAGGCAAGCCCGACCATTTACACAACCTTAACCAAATAACCTAGATGGATAAAGGAATATTCATAAATAAATAAATAAAAACAGCAATTTAAATGCGGAATCTCTGAAATAATTTCTAAAATTCGAAAATCCCAAGATAAAATACTAAATAGCCCACAGATCTGGTGTCACGAACATGAGCCTCTAAAACGGAATATTCACCTATCATAAGTCTGTCTAGGAAAAATACGAATAAAAGGATAAAATGGATGGGAGAGATCAAGGCTGCGAACACCATGCAGCTACCTCGATACTCCCGGATAAATGCTGCTCTGCTAAACAAGTCCTCACTCACCCTATGGTGTACCTGAATCTGCACACAAGGTGCACGGAGTATTGTGAGTACTTCCAACCCAGAAAGTAATAAACATAAATAAGGATTGAGAGTAAGAAATCCTGGACAGGCACAAAGTAAGCTATAATTACCGCAGCTCAATCCAAATAATATCAACTCAATAAACTAATGAAAAACAATTATAGAATATCACAGCAGATAAATAAGTAAATGGCAATCAAGTATGCAATGCAACACATAAACTGGTACCTCCAGTACCCCGCTGCGGCCGTGCAGCCCGCTCCATTTATTTAACGTCGACGGCGCTCACTGGGGGTGTGCAGACTCCGGAAGGGGCCCCTTATGGCCCAAGCAACAATAAGCCATCTCGTGGCATCAAACAGGCCCTTGGCCTCATATCAATATCATTATAATACTGCTGCGGCGTGCAGCCCGATCCCATACTCAGTCCAAAAATCACACAATAGTATAAAATATTCAGCCCAAACTTCATTTAAAAATATTAACTTAATTTCTAATTTAAGAAAAAGGCTGATGTTTCAAACACAGTATTAAATACCAGGACTGAGTTTAATATTTATAAATATGGTAAGAAACCATTAAAATAATCCCTGAAGGATTCAAGTAGTTGGCACAAGGCCCAATGATAACAATTTAATCCATTTTTATAAGGATATCACGAAACTACAAATAAATAGGTATTNGTGTGTGTTTGCTGTGCACGAGCTCCTCCTAGTATAGTTGATATAGTGCAAAATTATAGATTGTGATTAGATAATAGGAAGAGTATGAGATAAATGTATATATGATAGTTAAGCTCTGATAGCTAACTATGGTGCTATGTAAAGTTTCATTGGTGTCACCTTGAATATACTAATAATTATAGTTTAAATGTTTTTATTTGTGTACTTGAGTAGTTTTAAGATTTTATGTTACTTTTATTTCAGTTTTATTTCTTTATTTTTTAATTAGATCTTGAACTTTCTTAATGAGATAAAACATTAATACGCTTCACTGGTATAATATAATTAACTACACATTACATCGAGTATCTACTATAAATAAACTAAATTTATAAATTAAACCGAATATATGTTATTTATAACTTGCTAATCTTATTATAATTTTGTTAATGTTTTTAAGACCCCCGCGCAAAGCGCGGGCCTATATTACTAGTATTTTTATAAATTTAGTGGCCATGCGTGAACTTGACCCACATGACGGCCCACCCTATAAACTCATTAAACGCGTTGTGCTTTGGGTGATTGGTTCAAAACATCTTCTTAAATTTCCTTTTGACTATTATTTATACGATACATTGTGTCATTTATTGTAGTTCCCAAAGTTTTTAAAGTAAATAAATCAAAGTCAAGTATAAGGAGAGAGATTGATATATTATTTAACTTCAAACTGATGTATATAATGAATTGAAATGTGCTCTATTTATAGAAAAAAGCAAGCTGCTGTGTAAGCTGCTACTGCAAGCTGCTCTGTAAGCTGCTTGGAAGCTGCTATTACAAGTTGCTGTGTAAGCTGCTTGTAAGTTGCTTGTAAGCTGCTACTGCAAGCTGCTTGTAAGTTGCTTGTAAGCTGCTACTGCAAGTTGTTGTGTAAGCTGCTACTACACCAGATATAGATAATCTTCTACCAAGGGTAATTTTTATCCATATCGGCGTACAGAAAGGATAAGCTCATTGTACTGGATATGAATAATCTTCTATCGGTGGTAATGTTTGTCTATAACGAAGTACCCAAAGGGTAAACTTCTTCAGGAGGCTTATTTCCAATAGAGTACTAATGTCACGATCCGGATTTCCCCACGGTCGTGATGGCGCCTACTCGTAGAAGCTAGGCAAGCCACAAATCATAAACTCCTACCTATTTCATTTTAAATCCTTTTATCAATCATAACAACAAGCGTTAAATATTTAAATGACAGCGGAATATAAAATTAAGCGGAAGTCTTAAATAAAATATAAAACCAAATTATCCTGAAGACCAACACATGCCTCTAACAAAAACCTGGTGTTACAATATCTACGGACTGTCTAGGATTACTACAAATAAGTGTTTGAAAGAAAAGAACATAGTCTGTCTCGAGTACAAATGACAACAGATCATAAAAACTGATAGAAGAGACGCCGGGCCTGCGAACGCCAGCAGGGCTACCTCGGAGTCTCGGACTGAAGGATAGCTCCCAATCTACTGCTGATGACCAAATGCTACTCCGGGGCCTGGATCTGTGCAAAAGAGCACAGAGTGTAGTATCAGCACAACCGACCCCATGTGCTAGTAAGTGCGTAGCCTAACCTCGGCGAAGTAGTGACGAGGCTAGGACCAGACTACCAAATAAACCTGTACAATTATATAATGTACAGCGGAAAGTAAAGCAGAAATAAAGAAGTAAGGATGGGAGGGGGGAACATGTTGCGGGGAGATAGCAGTTCCGAATAAAGCATCAAGTAAGGAAAGGAACAACATAACTACAATGTCAACAAGAAGCAGAAATCAAATAAGTGCACGGCATCACCCTTCGTGCTTTTACTCTCGTCCTCACCAAGCAATGATATAATGAAAACGTGCACGGCATCACCCTTCGTGCTTTTACTCTCTTTCCTCACATATAATCAATAGAATTGGCACGGAATGGTACATCGTGCGGCACGGCATCACCCTTCGTGCTTTACACTCTTTCCTTACAATAGCAAACAATGCACGGCATCACCCTTCGTGCTTTACACTCTTTCCTTACAATAGCAAACAATGCACGGCATCACCCTTCGTGCTTTAACACTCTTCCTCACCCTAACAACAATCACAAACAAGGGCAAGGCAAATAAACAGGAACATATAGGAATCCCGGCAAGGGAACAACGATTTAACAATTAAATCCCGACAAGGGAGCAACAAGTAAATAATTAAATCCCGGCAAGGGAACAACAATTACATAATTAAATCCCGGCAAGGGAACATTTCAATAACTCTTTCTCTATCTTTCACTTGCACTTCATAACTCACTTTACCACTTGAGCCAATCTCCAAGATGTTCAAAGGTCTCAATTCCTTCCACAAACTTTTCACAACAACTAGAAATCATCACCAAAGCATGAAGGATACAATAAAATCAAATATTCACGATGTAAAGACTCACGGTCATGATAGACACAAACGTATAGATACTCGTCACCATGCCAATACGTCATACACGACTAATACCACATAGCAAATAGGACTCAACTACTAATCCCTCAAGCTAAGGTTAGACTAAACACTTACCTCGATGCCTTGAACACAACTTAAGTCTCAATTATAGCTTTACCCCTTGATTCCACCGCCAATTCGCTCGTATCTAATCACAAATTACTTAATTACATCAATAAACACTAAATGAATCAACCCCAATGTATGAAAATGAGTTTTCCAAAGTTTTACCCAAAGAGTCAAAAATCGCCCCCGGGCCCACGTGGTCAAAACCCGAGGTTCGAACCAAAACCCGATTACCCATTCCCCCACAAACTCAAATATATAATTTGTTTTGAAATCGGACCTCAAATCGAGGTCCAAATCCCAATTTTTTGAAAAACCTAGGTTCTACCCAAAACACCCAATCTCCCCCATGAAAATCTTTGATTTTAGGTTGAAATCATGTTAAAAGATGTTAATGATTGAAAGAAATGAGTAAAAACTAACTTACAATAGATTTGGAAGAAGACTTGTTCTTGGAAAATCGCCTAAGTGTGTTTGGGTTTGAGAAAATATGAAAAATGGGGTTCAAAATCGTTTAAGTGTAAAATTGCAGGTCTCTGATATGGGAAATGCGAACAGGGGTTCGCAATTGCGAACCCCGACCTCTGTAGATATGGAAATTGCGAAGCTTAGTTCGCATTTGCGAACCCTTCTAAAATCCGGGACTTTCGCATTTGAGATCAAAAGGGTCGCATTTGCGACTGGCCCTACTTCGCATTTGCGGACAACTAGTTCACATTTGCGATCAGGCCTGCACAGTCCCTTTCTCGCATTTGCGATGCAAGGCTCGCATTTGCGAGACTGGCTTCGCAAATGCGAAGCCTGCAGATCAGAACACACCAGCTATTTTTCATAGTCCAAAAATGCACCCGTGGCCTATCCAAAACTCACCCGAGCCCTCGGGGCTCCAAACCTAATATACACACAACCTCAAGAACATCCTACGGACTTATTCGTGCGATCAAATCGCCAAAATAACATCATAAACATCGAATTAAACCTCAAAATCCATGAATTCTTTCAAACTTCATAAAACATCAAATTTTCCAATTTAGGTCCGAATCACGTCAAACGACGTCCGTTTTTCACCAAATTTCACAGGAATGACTTAAACCATATATAAGACCTGTACCTGGCGTCGGAACCAAAATACGGGCCCGATACCAACACGTTCTAATCAATTTTCATTTCAAATTTCCTTAAACAATTTCAGAAAACAATTTTACAAAAAAAATTCATTTCTCGGGCTTGGGACCTCGGAATTCGATTCCGGGCATACGCCCAAGTCCCATATTTTCCTACGACCCTCCGGGACCGTCAAATCACGGGTCCGGGTCTGTTTACCCAAAATGTTGACCAAGGTCAAATTTATTCATTTTAACATCAAAACTTAGCATTTTTCACAGAATTTCATATTTAAGCTTTCCGGCTACGCGTCCGGACTGCACACCAAATCGAGGCGACTCTAAATAAGGTTTTCAGGCCTCGGAGTCATAGAATTCAATTAAAAATAGGTGATGACCCTTTGGGTCGTCACATTCTCCACCTCTAAAACAACCGTTCGTCCTCGAACGGACAGAAGAAGGAAGTACCTGAGTCGGGGAAAAGATGAGGATAACGGCTCCGCATATTGGACTCGGACTCCCAGGTCGATGCCCTCTCCACTTGACACGAACAGAAGGGAAACTCTTCGACCTCAACTGACGAATTTGCCGGTCTAGAATAGCTACCGGCTCCTCCTCATAAGACAAGTCCGTGTCCAACTAGATAGTGCTGAAATCTAACACGTGGGCTGGATCGCCGTGATACCTCCGAAGCATGGACACATGAAACACTAGATGCACGACTGATAAGCTCGGTGGCAAAGCAAGTCTATAAGCCACCTCTCCCACTCGATCAAGAATCTCAAACGGACCAATGAACCTAGGGCTAAGCTTGCCCTTCTTCCCAAATCTCATCACGCCCTTCATAGGCGACACTCGGAGCAATACCCGCTCACCAACCATAAATGCCACATCTCGAACCTTGCGGTCTGCATAACTCTTTTGCCTAGACTGAGCTGAACGAAGCCTATCCTGAATGATCTTGACCTTGTCCAAGGCCTCCTGAACCAGATCCGTACCCAACAACCGAGCCTCTCCCGGCTCAAACCACCCAACCGGAGACCGACACCGCCTACCATATAAGGCCTCATAAGGAGCCATCTGACTGCTCGACTGGTAGCTGTTGTTGTAGGCAAACTCCGCTAATGGCAAGAACTGATCCCACGAACCTCCAAAGTCAATAACACAAGCTCGGAGCATATCCTCCAAAATCTGAATAGTCCGCTCGGACTGACCGTCCGTCTGGGGATGAAATGCTGTGCTCAACTCAACCCGTGTGCCCAACTCTCGCTGAACTGCTCTCCAGAAGCGCGAGGTAAACTGCGTACCCCGGTCCGAAATGATAGATACGGGCACACCATGAAGGCGAACAATCTCCCGAATATAGATCTCAGCTAACCTCTCAGAAGAATAGGAGACTGCCACAGGAATGAAATGTGCTGACTTGGTCAGCCTATCAACAATGACCCATACTGCATCGAACTTCTTCCGAGTCAGCGGAAGTCCAGTAACAAAATCCATAGTGATCCGCTCCCACTTCCACTCGGGAAGCTCAATCCTCTGAAATAAACCACTAGGCCTCTGATGCTCGTACTTAACCTGCTGACAATTCAAACAACGAGCCACATATGCTACGATATCCTTCTTCATTCTACACCACCAATAATGTTGCCGCAAATCCTGATACATCTTCGCGGTGCCCGGATGAATAGAGTACCGGGAGCTATGGGCCTCCTCTAAAATCAACTCTCGGAGCCCATCCACATTAGGCACACATACTCGACCCTACAATCTCAAAACTCCATCATCATCTAAAGTAACCTGCGTGGCACCTCCGCGCTACACCGTGTCTCTAAGGACACACAAATGGGGATCATCATACTGCCGATCACGGATACGCTCCAATAATGAAGAACGAGCGACCGTGCAAGCTAACACATGACTGGGCTCAGAAACATCCAGTCTCACGAACTGATTGGCCAAAGCCTGAACATCCAAAGCAAGCGGCCTCTCACCGACCGGAAAATAAGCAAGACTGCCCATACTGGCTGACTTCCTACTCAAAGCATCGGCCACCACATTGGCCTTTCCCGGATGATATAAAATGGTGATATCATAATCCTTCAACAACTCCAACCACCTCCTCTGCCTCAAATTCAACTCCTTTTGCTTGAACAAGTACTGAAGACTCTTGTGATCCGTGAACACCTCACATGTCACGCCATATAGATAATGCCTCCAAATCTTCAATACGTGAACTATGGCTGCCAACTCCAAATCATGAACCGGATAGTTCTTCTCATGAATCTTCAACTGCCTCGAAGCATAGGCAATGACTTTGCCATCATGCATCAACACTACTCCAAGCCCAATACGGGAAGCATCACAATAAACTGTATAAGGCCCAGAACCCGTGGGCAAAACCAACACCGGTGCCGTAGTTAGAGCTGTCTTAAGCTTCCGAAAGCTCGCCTCACACTCATCCGACCACCTGAACTGGGCACCCTTCTGGGTCAATCTGGTCATCAGGGCTGCAATAGATGAAAATCCCTCCACGAACCGACGATAGTAGCCTGCCAATCCCAAGAAACTCTGAATCTCTGTAGCTGATGCTGGTCTACGCCAGTTCTTGACTGCCTCAATCTTCTTTGGGTCCACCTGAATACCCTCTGCTGATACAACATGACCCAGAAATGCAACTGAAC
>NW_017672626.1:106500-180054 GCF_001879085.1 Nicotiana attenuata
GATCCAGACAAGCGAAATGTAGCAAAATCAACCCCATTGGACTCAATAATCCCCATGTTCCGAAGAACCTCGTGACAACTGTCCAGATAATCCTGGGGATCCTCAGTAGATGCACCGCTGAAGGTAGTAGTGAAGAGCTTGGTAAACCTGTCCAATCTCCACAAAGCATCGGCAAACAATAGCTGCTCCATCACCGGCCTGGGCTACCACGCCCAGTTGCTGCTCCAACTGGCTGAACTGCTGGAGTCTGAAAATGGGGAGCTACTTGCTCCGGAGTGCGAGTAGCAGGAGTCTGGGCCCCTCCTCCAGCCTGAGAGATGGCTGGTGCTACCGGAAGTAAACCTGCCCTGGTGACACTCTCCATGAGGCCTACTAGATGGACCAGAGCGTCCTGAAGAACTGGGGTGGCAATAAACCCCTCTGGGACCTGAGCTGGCCCCACCGGAACTGCTGGAGTCGGAACCTCGTCCTCAAAGTCAACCTGAGGCTCCGCTGCTGGTGCTGCTGCTCGAGGCTGAGCTCTGCCCCTACCTCGGCCTCTGGCACGGCCTCGGCCTCGCCCTCTGGCACAGCCTCGGCCTCGCCCTCTGCCCCTCGTGGGAGCTGCTGCTGGGGGCTCGGGTTGCTGATCGGTAGATGAGGAAGCGCGTGTTCTCGCCATCTGCGAAAGAACAGAGTAGGAATTCAATTAGCATTTGAGAAACAAAACCGCACAACAGGAAAGAACAAGTGTGACGTTTTCCTAACTCCGTAGCCTCTAGGGATAAATACAGATGTCTTCGAACTGATCCCTCAGACTCTACCGACCTTTTCCGTGAATTGTGAGACCTATGTAACCTAGAGCTCTGATACCAACTTGTCACGACTCGGATTTCCCCACCCTCGGGGGTCTTGATGGCGCCTACTCATGAAGCTAGGCAAGCCACAAATCATAAACTCCTACCTATTTCATTTTAAATCCTTTTATCAATCATAACAACAAGCGTTAAATATTTAAATTACAGCAGAATATGAAATTAAGCGGAAGTCTTAAATAAAATATAAAACCAAATTATCTTGAAGACCAACACATGCCTCTAACCAGAACCTGGTGTCACAACATCCACGGACTGTCTAGGATTACTACAAATAAGTGTTTGAAAGAAAGGAACATAGTCTGTCTCGAGTACAAATGACAACAGAACATATAACTGATAAAAGAGACGCCGGGCCTGCGCACGCCAGCAGGGCTACCTCGGAGTCTCGGACTGAAGGATAGCTCCCAATCTACTGTTGATGACCAAATGCTACTCCGGGGCCTGGATCAGTGCAAAGGAGCACAGAGTGTAGTATTTGCACAACCGACCCCATGTGCTGGTAAGTGCCTAGCCTAACCTCGGTGAAGTAGTTACGAGGCTAGGACCAGACTACCAAATAAACCTGTACAGTTATATAATGTACAGCGGAAAGTAAAGCAGAAATAAAGAAGTAAGGATGGGAGGGGAAAACATGTTGCGGGGAGATAACAGTTCCGAATAAAGCATCAAGTAAGGAAAGGAACAACATAACTACAATGTCAACAAGAAGCAGAAATCAAATAAGTGCACGACATCACCCTTCGTGCTTTTACTCTCGTCCTCACCAAGCAATAATATAATGAAAACGTGCACGACATCACCCTTTGTGCTTTTACTCTCTTTCCTCACCAAAGCAATTAGAATAATAAAATGTGCACGGCATCACCCTTCGTGCTTTTACTCTCTTTCCTCACATATAATCAATAGAATTGGTACGGAATGGTTCATCGTGCGGCACGTCATCACCCTTCGTGCTTTACACTCTTTCCTCACAATAACAAACAATGCACGGCATCACCCTTCGTGCTTTAACACTCTTCCTCACCCAAACAATAATCACAAACAAGGGCAAGGGAAATAAACAAGAACATATAGGAATCCCGGCAAGGGAACAACGATTTAACAATTAAATCCCGGCAAGGGAACATTTCAATAACTCTTTCTCTATCTTTCACTTGTACTTCATAACTCACTTTACCACTTGAGCCAATGCTCCAAGATGTTCAAAGGTCTCAATTCCTTCCACAAACTTTTCACAACAACTAGAAATCATCACCAAAGCATGAAGGATACAATAAAATCAAATATTCACGATGTAAAGACTCACGGTCATGATAGATACCAACGTATAGATACTTGTCACCATGCCTATACGTCGTACACGACTAATACCACATAGCAAATAGGACTCAACTCCTAATTCCTCAAGCTAAGGTTAGACCAAACACTTACCTCGATGCCTTGAACACAACTCAAGTCTCAATTATAGCTTTACCCCTTTATTCCACCGCCAATTTGCTCGTATCTAATCAGAAATTACTTAATTACATCAATAAACACTAAATGAATCAACCCCAATGCATGAAAATGAGTTTTCCAACGTTTTACCCAAAAAGTCAAAAAATCGCCCCCGGGCCCACGTGGTCAAAACCCGAGGTTCGAAATATATAATTTGTTTCGAAATCCAACCTCAAATCGAGGTCCAAATCGCTATTTTTTTTGAAAAACCTAGGTTCTACCCAAAACACCCAATTTCCCCCATGAAAATCTTTGATTTTAGGTTGAAATCATGTTAAAAGATGTTAATGATTGAAAGAAATGAGTAAAACCTAACTTACAATTGATTTGGAAGAAGACTTGTTCTTGGAAAATCGCCTAAGTGTGTTTGGGTTTGAGAAAATATGAAAAATGGGGTTCAAAATCGTTTAAGTGTAAAATTGCAGGTCTCTGATATGGGAAATGCGAACAGGGGTTCGCAATTGCGAACCCCGACCTCTGCAGATACGGGAATTGCGAAGCTTAGTTCGCATTTGCGAACCTTTATAAAATCCGGGACTCTCGCATTTGCGATCAAAAGGGTCGCATTTGCGACTGGCCCTACTTCGCATTTGCGGACAACTTGGTCGCATTTGCAATCAGGCCTGCACAGTCCCTTTCTCGCATTTGCAATGCAAGGCTCGCATTTGCGAGACTGGCAAATGCGAAGCCTGCAGATCAGAACACACCAGCTATTTTTCAAAGTCCAAAAATGCACCCGTGGCCTATCCAAAACTCACCCGAGCCCTCGGGGCTCCAAACCTAATATACACACAACCTCAAGAACATCCTACGGACTTATTCGTCCGATCAAATCGCCAAAATAACATCATAAACATCGAATTAAACCTCAAAATCCATGAATTCTTTCAAAATTCATAAAACATCAAATTTCCCAATTTAGGTCCGAATCACGTCAAATAACGTCCGTTTTTCACCAAATTTCACAGGAATGACACCTGTATCGGGCGCCGGAACAAAAGTACGGGCCGGTACCAACACGTTCTAATCAATTTTCATTTCAATTTTCCTTAAACAATTTCAGAAAACAATTTTACAAAAAAAAATTCATTTCTCGGGCTTGGGACCTCAGAATTCGATTCCGGGCATATGCCCAAGTCCCATATTTTCCTAAGGACCCTCCGGGACCGTCAAATCACGGGTCCGAGTCCGTTTACCCAAAACGTTGACCAAGGTCAAATTTATTCATTTTAACATCAAAACTTAGCATTTTTCACAGAATTTCATATTTAAGCTTTCCGGCTACGTGCCCGGACTGCGCAACAAATTGAGGCGACTCTAAATGAGGTTTTCAAGGCCTCAGAGTCATAGAATTCAATTAAAAACAGGTGATGACCCTTTGGGTCATCACAACTAAAAAGATAAACATATTTACGGCGGAGTCCCATATGGATAAGCTTCTTCAGGAAGCTTATTTACAACGGAGTACTAAATGAACATCCATAATACATATATTTATAACACTCCCCCTTGGATGTTCATTAAAAGATAATGTGCCACATTAAAACCTTACTAGGAAAAAAACCTCGTGGGAAAAAAACCTAGTGAAGGAAAAGTACACATATTTAGTAATACGCATTGCTAGGTGCCTCATTAAAAACCTTATAAGGAAACCCTGTGGGAAAAAACCTTAATAGGGAAAAAAGAGTGCATCGCGCATTTTACTCCCCTTGATGAAAACCTTGTTTCAAATATTTGAGTCTCCACATTCCAATCTTGTATACCATCTTCTCAAAAGTTGAAGTTGGCAAAGATTTAGTGAATAAATCTGCCGGATTGTCACTTGAACGGATCTGTTGCACATCAATGTTACCATTTTTCTGAAGATCTTGTCTGTAGAATCATTTCGGTGAAATGTGCTTCGTTTTATCTCCTTTTTTAAATTCTCCCTTCAATTGGGCTATGCATCCAGCATTGACTTGTTATAAAATTGTGGGTCTTTTCTCACATTCCAAAACACATTTTCTTCGAATAAAACGAATTATTGATCTCAAACCATACACATTCCCTACTTGCTTCATGAATAACTATTATCTCAGCATCATTTGAAGAAGTAGCAATAATATATTGCTTTGTGGAGCACCATTATATGACAGTACCTCCGTATGTAAACACGTATCGGGTTTGAGATCTAGCTTTATGGGTATCAGATAAATAACCTGCATCAGCATAACCAACAATATTTGCACTATCTTTGTTAGCATAAAGCAAACCTATATCAAGAGTTCCCTTTAAATATCGCAATATATGCTTAATCCCGTTCCAATGTCTCCGTGTAGGAGAAGAACTATATCTTGCTAGTAAATTGACAGAAAATGCTATGTCAGGCCTTGTAGCATTAGCAAGATACATTAGTGCACCAATTGTACAAAGATAGGGTACTTCGGGACCAAGGAGTTCCTCATCTTTTTCCGGAGGTCGGAACAAATCCTTATTCACTTCAAGTGATCGAACAACCATTAGAGTACTCAATGGGTGTGCTTTGTCTATGTAAAAGCGTTTTAAGACCCTTTCTGTATAGGCAGATTGATGGATAAAGATCCCGTCTGCTAAATGTCAATTTGCAGACCAAGACAAAGATTTGTCTTCCCAAGATCTTTCATCTCAAATTCTTTCTTAAGATATTCAATTGCCTTTTGGAGCTCCTCTGGAGTTCCAACAAGATTTATGTTATCAACATAAACAGCAAGTATTACCTTATTTCTGAAGCCATTTTCTTTATAAAAATACATGGACAAATAACATCATTTATGTAACTTTCTTTCAGCAAATATTTACTGAGGTGATAATACCACATACGCCCAGATTGCTTTAAACCGTACAAAGATCTTTATAATTTGATCAAGTACATTTTCTGAGACTTTAAATTATATGCTTCAAGCATTTTAAATCCTTCAGGGATCTTCATATAGACTTAATCAAATGAGTCATATAGGTCATGTCTTGCATTTAAATGACATGACATCTCCGGGTGCCTGGATTACAGGTCCGATCCTCACAATCTTTTACAATATTGTGCATTATACTGTATCAAATGTATCGTCGACAATCATTTTGTATTGGTTCCTAAGCGACATAGCTTGTTGAGATCTCATCATTTTCTTCATTTTCAGGTACCTGAACTTCTTCTGGAGTTTCATGGAATGTTATGTCGTGGGCTCTTCTAGAGCTCATTCCTCCTCATTATGATCATTTTGATCATTAGTTCCTATCATTTTTCAAGGATTGTTACCTTTGGAACCGATTGGTTTACCACACTTCATGCATTCAGTAAACTCTATCCTTCAGGGACTTTAATTTTAATAGGAGCATTTGTAGCTGAAATATGATATTTAATTTTGGATCAGCAAATGCTTCTGGCATTTTACTTGAATTATATTCTAAGTGAGGATCATACTAAAGATAATTCGATTCATATAGCATATTTTTCAGTTGTTTATTCCATCCCACAAATGTTAGAAAAACTAACATATATCCCCAATCTTCTTTGGGAAACCTATCTTTGTGCTTTGTGGTAGAGAAATTAGTCATATACCACGCATCAAAAGTTATTAGATAGTAAAAATATTTGGTTTCTGATTCTAAACCAATTGTGAGGGGAGGACTTATCATATATTTTTGGTCTGATGCATACAAGTGCTGCTGTATGCAATTTAGAAAATCTTAGACCAACGCATGAAGCTTTGTTCTCATAAGCAATAGTTTAGCCATTAATAGGAGGTATTCAATGCTAAACCAGCTTGGATATAAACCAGCATTATCAAGATGAACTGTCTTGATTTCATAATCTAAAAACTATGCTCTTATTTGAGAAAAGCAATTTCAAATGCCAAACTGCAGGTTGACAATAATTATACATGTAACCATCTCATATATGCATCTATAAGTGGTTCACATGATAGGTGAATGGGCTTGTATTCACCTTTTATATATTTCAGAATCAGGGATCTTAGTCCCAACTTTAGCTGGTATAATCTATTTATTATGAGGACAAGCAACACAAGAGAATTCTTGAAGAATCTTCTAGTTCTTCAGTATATGCTTATCAGAATTCTCAAATAGCTCATTTAATAATAGCAAATGAAAACTTCAAGTTTATCATGGCATGTGCTATCTCTTAGTAAATTTCTAGTTTACTATGGCATAAACTTTTGCATTAGTAAACTTCTAGTTTACTATGATACATGATGTAGAACAAATAGAAGAATAAGGCGGGTAACTTCTCATATACATATTATTTTACCCCATATGATTGTAGAAACGTGAAGATTTTCAATCTTCCAATCATTATAGTCTCAATATGATAGCCAGTTGTATTAGTAAACTTCGGATTTACTACAACATATGTTTTGACCACAATCATATAATATGAATGATAAATTTGCATATAAGCTCTTCGGGAGCTTTCAATTTATTTTCCACAATAAAATATTATTCGGACACTATATCATGAGCCTTCTAGACAAATAGTTAGCTCTTCAGGAGCTTTTCATAAATTTTGTACTACCAAATAGTGCTCAGACACTTCTGGTGTCATGAGAGAAAATTGTTTACCGTGAAAATGGTAATAACAATTAGATTTGTTGATGGGACTCTAAAGATACGTGATCTATTTTTATGCTAGTTGTAGAGCAGTTGATGCTATGTGTGTAAAGTTTAAGGATGAGACGCGAGCTAAAATAAAGCGGTAATCGAACTGAGAGATAGCCTTTCGGGGCCTCGAGCTGATCGATTTGGGTCCTCGAGGTCGGGTCCCGAGCTCGAACTCGAGTTATCAGGGGTGATCGGGGAAGGGCTAACAGATGCAATAATATTAAAAGGAGGCTCTTTATGGAAAATAATAAGCAATAAATGTAGGACGAGTACGAAGATAATAAGATAGAGCAACAATATCAAGAGAGTGTATTAGAGAGAAAGAGAGAGAATTATCATATATTTCATGTAGAGTCTTTGGAGCAACATCAATGTATTACAAAATAATTAGAATCCCCCTTATATAGAAGGGGGGAAGCTTATACGGTAAGGCATACATTGGCTGTAAAGGTGTGGAGATGGGACGGCTGGAAATGATGCCCCGATCGCGGCTCAGAATAGCCTGGCTAGGCTTTGTCAGACTTAGCCGCGACAGACTTAACCGCGTTCTTGGGAACTCCTATTTTTTACTTTTGCCCCGACCGATATCCTCTTAAGGCCGGGTGTCGACGGGCTCCGAGGAAGAAGACTCGAGCGCATCTTTGCAGCCTCGAGGCTTCGAAGCGATCTTTCGATATGCATTGATGCCGAGAAATTGGACCTTGCGATTTTGCCGTATAAAGATAGTCTCCGCGTTTCCTATATCGAAGTGATAGGAAACGAATTTGAGCTTCTTCCTCCTCAAGTGTTCATATAATCAGCATCGGCCACGAGATGCCGAGGCGCGATAAGCACGTAGCCCCTGAACATGTCCGTATTGATTATGGCAGTTGGTTGTCTCTTGGCCTTCGTTAATGCGCACAAAGAGCTTTTATAAATACTCTCCTTCTCCCCTTCTTATTTTCTTTAAATCATCGCACTTACAAACCCAGAAAAGGTCCGCTCCTCCCTTGTTTTTGCAACTCTTCTTCTCCTTTCGGAATCTTCTAGCAATGGCGAAAACTTCCGCCTCTGTCTCTCAGGAGATCGCGGTTTCATCATCTTCGTTTTTATCTCAAGGTGAAGTAGCCACACCTCCTCGCATTGAGGACTGTGTCCCCGGGCCCTTTGCGATGACTTCTGATTTCAAGGTCGAACGGCCTTCCTCGAAGCCAGAGCGTTGTGAACCCGTGACTCGATATATCAGCTCGATAACAGACGTTGGAAGGGTGAAAACTGAATGCCACTGGGAGGATACCATGCTTGCGGAGGTCCCTGCCCGGGAAGAAGATATTATGGCATATAAGGCCGGCTTTCTGAGTGTGTACACCTATCCATTCACCTTAGAGCCGGTGGGGCCATCCTCGCCCCGATCAACCCCGTGATTCTTGATTTTTGCCGGCGGTATAAAGTAACCCTTGGCCAAGTTCATCCTTCGTTCTGGCGCGTGGTTTATATGATCAGGCATTACACAAACATGGTCGAGGAGATGCCCTTCACCCTCAACCACCTAATTAGGATGTATATCCCTCGTCTCCTCCGTGGGGGTCTAATCAAGCTACACTGTCAAGCCCCAAGGTCTCTCTTTGCCTGCACCGACGAACCAGGAGTGGAGGATGGGTGAGCCGATTTGTTCGAGTGAGGACTTTCGACCTGATTCTGGTGGAAAAGATGCCATTTCCTGAGAAGTGGAACGTGGGGCGTAAGTAGATACGCTATCTAGACTTTCTTTGCTTCTTTTTGACAATGTCTCTCCAAGCATCTAAGCTTTCTTCTTGTATCATTTTAGCTGAGCGACCTACCCTGCGCGGTTCTGGATCTCTGGGATTGGGTTGGCCGCTTGTATTCGATCTGCCCATATGCTGAGCGAGTGTGGTGTGATTTATCCCGAGCTCGATGAGAGGCCAAGCATCATAGTAAGCTCCGTAACATGCTGCGGCCGCATTCTTTAATCCAAATCGCTATTTTTGACGTCCCCATTTTTTGTATTTCGCCTCTACATTTGTATAGGTCTGGGGGAAGTCCTGTTGGTGAAGGAAGCATTGCCCATTGAGGGGAACGCCCCGGTGCCTGGCGAGAGGAAGAGAATGCAGGGGGATCCATTAGGCGGGCTGCCGGAATTCAAGAAAGTTAAGGCGGAAAAGTCTAGGGTCGACCGGCGGCTCTGACTCTGGAAATGACAGAAAACCCTCGAGTTGAAGGTGAGGGGGAGAGTAGCTTCCCGGCGGCTCCCGAGGAGCGTTTAAACTTGGTCGATCCCTGCGCCGTAGGGACGGAGGCTTCTGAACCGGAGCTTGATGCCGCTGTGGGGTCAGCTTCATAGTGGGGAGACCATGGATGGAGTATCAAGTACTACCCCCGAGTTGGCGGGCGGCCAAGATTATCCTCGAGTTGAGGTACTCTTGATAGGTAGTTTGGAGGGGCCCAGCCCCGAGGCCCTGGGTGGACAAGGGATGGATCATACCAACGCCATGGTCGTGATTGATTCTCCTCAGGGAATGGCTCTACCGCCTCGGGGTGTGCAGGATGGTCCGCATAAAGAGCCCCCCGATGTAGGGGCACTAGTCGGAAGCATAGATGCGTCTGACATACTGCCAATAGTCCCCAGGGGAGTTCCTGAGGTCGATGCTTCACTTGTTTTTGACGAAATGGGCAGACTTTGTGAGAGGGTAATTTTTGTTAACTCTATCCGCCGCTATCTCCGATGTAGTTTTCTAATTATTGTTTGCTATTACTTGCTACCAGGGCTTCTCTCACCTTCTTTAGCCGAGGGTCTATCGGAAATAGTCTCTCTACTCTTCCAGGGTAGGGGTAAGGCTGCGTACATCCTACCCTCCCCAGACCCCACTAGTGGGACCACACTGGGTTGTTGTTGTTGTTGTTGTCTATCTGCCGCTTTAGGTTGCCTCCGATCTTTGATTTTTTCTAACTTATATTTTTTTATGGCCTCAGGCCAAGGCGCTTTATAGCCAGGTTTTCACCCGATACCAGGACGACGCGACCCGTCGCGAGTGTGAGAAATCCTATCTTACCGAGCAGGTCTATCCGTCTTCAGTTTAATATTTTCTGATTTTTGTTGGTTCTCAGTGCTTTAGCATCTTTTACCCGCTTTGTGCAGTTTGAAAAGGATAACGCTTTGCTGAAGGAGGAGCTTCGGGCCAGAGATGCCGAGATTTTCGAGATTAGACAGCACGTAGGGGAGATAACTTCCGAGAGGGACACCCTCCAGGGGAAGGTGACTTCAATAGGGCATCAAATCCGGGATGCGGAACGGGAAAATGATAAGTATAGAGGTCTCCATTCCGGGCTGGTAGCTGCACTTTCTAGGATCAAAGCTGAAGCTGAGGCGCTTGTATCTTTGCATGGGGAGGAAGCCATCGCTGTAAGCGCTCGCGTGGAGAGGGCGCCTGGGGACGCTAGTCCGAGATCAACTCGAGCTGTGACTCGCGTTTGGTTGGAACCTTGAAAGCAGACCTCTGGAGGTGTGCCGGGCGGCAGCTCAGGTGGTGCCGAAAATGAGGGTGAATCCTCGGAAAAGGAAGACGCTGTCGAGAAAGGGTCGCTGGAGAACTCGTAGTTATCGGGGTGTGACCCTTGGCGGAGCCATCGAGGATATAGGCACGATGATGAATCAGGATCCTGTCCATTTCCTTCTTCGTATTTTGTATTTTCATATTTGCATATGTAAGAAAGGAAACTTTGTGGTTTTGCTTCCTCCTTTCCCTTTCCTGTCTTATATTTGGCCGGGTGATCCAGCTTCAAAGTTGGCAAGAATCCTTAGATTCGTAATACGGCCCTGGGGCTCTTTAGGCAGGCCTTGGGGCTCTTACGCGCTCGGTCGTTGCGACCTTTTAGTGTAAGCAGGCATTTGAGGACGTATGCTTTTGCTCAACTATTTCGGGTAAAGTCTTCGAGTTGGGTCTCGACTCGAGCTCACACATCCCTCAATTTTTACATTTGTAATGGGAGGGTGACAATGGCTCTTACGCCTTTAATTGAAGCGATTTTTTATATAAGCTGGCGACAATGGCTCTTACGCTTCGCCCTTAGGCGTGTGTGTGGCCATGAGGCTCGTTAGGCTAACAATGGCTCTTACGCTTTGCCCTTAGGCATATGTGTGGCCTTGAGGCTCGTTAGGCTGGCGAGAATGGCTCTTACACTTTGCCCTTAGGCATATGTAGGCTTTATTTTCCTATCATTATGGACTTTTGCAATGATTTCCAGTCATTTGCGACGATGTCCGAGCACTTCGTAAGGTTCGGCTCGTAGGCTGAGTAGCTCGAAGCCTTATGATTTGGAGCTGACATGGTCGAAGCTCTTTTGCCTGTCGACGGTAGCCAGTTTAACCGGTTCTTTTCAAAGTAGATTCGAAGTAATGGCCTATGATTTTGTAGCGACGGTCGGGCGTCCCCGAGTCGCGTTAGTTTGGCTGGTGTAGTCGTATGACCGTAGTCATTTATGTTTGGACGGAGCCATTTTTTGGTCCCGAGCATAGTAGTTTAGGCGTCTATATCGAGGGTATGCGTTTTTATGGGTCTTACAAATTCGATATATAACCTGAACTTCGAGATTGATTTTATTCCTGTAATAAGGTCTTACAAAACTTTCATGCCTTTTGAGGTCTTACAGTTTGTGTCTTTGCTTTGTGTAAGTTTTACAAGACCGAGTCTGCCCGCTCGGTGTCTTACGACCTCGGGTTTTTTGCTGAATGGCGATTGGCGATAGTCTCTGAGTCATCGAGTTCATTTTGGCTTGAGAGCCATTACTCGTGAGCTCGGGATTGCCTCATTGAGGGCTTACGACTTTGGAGATTCCGACCCTGAGGTCGTGCGTATGCTGAGTTCTTTGGCGCCAGTCTCCGAGTATTCAGGACGCTTTCTTTTTTGGAGATACTTAATGATTTCCATGCTGCCTCGTTGAGGGCTTATTAGTCTGGAGTTTCGACCCTGAGGTCATGCGAGTGCCGAATTATCGATACCAGTCTCCGAGTATTCGGGACTTTTTCTGATGGAGGAGTCGTTCTGGCAAAAACGCTAGGTTTTCCTTGGAGCATGAGTCATGTTGGCAAAAGGAATTCTTTGATTATTTGACATTAGTACATGTGCCTCCGCCATCGGGGTCTCAGTTGTGCGGACACGGTTCATTCGACCGTTTGGTCCGGTACATCATTTTCTCATTGGGACCCTGTGTAGCGTTCATTGGCTCTTCTGAACGGATGATCTTCCGAAAGGATGTCCTTCGACGTTCGTGATCGATAGCAGAAGAAGCTTTGAAGACTTTGTTGGATTCTCCTTAGGTAGCATATAGGTGCTGCCTCGTTAAAAATCTTGCTAGCAAAACCCTTCCTGGAACAAAATCTGGTCGAAGGAAAAGAGTGCAACACTTACCCGGGGGCACTCGCGGAGTTTCAATTGGACGTCCTAGCAACAATATCGCTTTAGCATCGATATGTTCCAGTTGCTCGGAAGCTGATCGCCCTCCATGGTGCCGAGCTTATATGATCCTTTGCCGACTATTCCGAGGACGCGATATGGCCCTTCCCAGGTCTGCCCTAGTTTTCCTTCATTAGGACTTCGTGTGTTGAGAGTGAATTTCCTTAGGACCAAGTCTCCGACTCCGAAATACTAGAGGTTCGTTTGTCTGTTATAATACCTTTCGATTCTCTATTTCTGGGCGGCGATTCGGACCAGCGAAGATTCTCATTTTTCATCTAGTAGTTCAAGGGCCGTGGTCATGGCTTCGTTGTTCGAGCTCTCGGTAGCGTGTTGGAATCTGGCGCTCGGCTCCCTAACCTCCACTAGTATCAACGCTTCGGTGCCGTATACTAATAAGAAAGGTGTTTCCCCCGTGCTTGACTTTGAAGTCGTTCGGTATGCCCACAGTACTTCGGGCAACGTTTCTCTCCACTTCCCCTTGGCGTTCTGCAGCTTCTTTTTTAACTTTTGGATGATGGTTTTATTCGTGGATTCGTCCTGGCCGTTTGCACACGGGTGGTAAGGCGTTGACAGGATTCTCTTGATTTTATGGTCTTCAAGGAACTGTGTCACCTTGCTCCAATGAACTGCTTCCCGTTATCGCATGTTATCTCGGAGGGGATTCCGAATCGGCACATAATGTGATCCCATATGAAGCTGATGACTTCCTTCTCTCTTATTTTTTTGAAGGCCTGCGCTTCCACCCATTTTGAGAAATAGTCAGTCATAAATAAGATGAATTTAGCTATACCTGGTGCAGTTGGCAGGGGGCCGACGATGTCCATTCCCCATTTCATGAATGGCCATGGTGATATGACCGAGTGTAGTTGCCCGTCGGGCTGGTGGATCATAAGAGCGAATCTCTGGTATTTGTCGCATTTTCGGACGAATTCTTTGGTGTCTTTTTCAAAGTTGTCCGAACAGTAGCCTGCTCCGATCACCTTCCGGACTAAGGAGTCGGCACCGGAATGGTTTCCACAATTGCTCTCGTGAATTTCTCGGAGTACATAATCCGTATCACCCGGCCCCAAACATATTTCTAGGGGTCATCAAAAGTTCTCCTATACAGAGTCTCGTTTTCGTCGAGCGAGAAACGGGCTGCTTTGGTTTGCAGGGCCCTTGATTCTTTTGGGTTTGCGGGCAGCTTCCCGTCCTTTAGATAATCAATATATTTATTCCTCCAATCGCATGTCAGACTGGTGGAATTAATCTCAGCGTGACCCTCCTCGACCACCGATTTAGATAATTGAACAACAACCCCGGGGAGTAGGTCGTCTTCTTCAACGGAAGATCCTAGATTTGCGTGGGCGTCGGCCTTGCTGTTCTGCTCTCGGGGTACGTGGACTAAGGTCCATTCTTTGAAGCGACGTAGTGCGACTTGGAATTTGTCCAGATACCTCTGCATTCTATCTTCTCGAGCTTCGTAGCTCCCGTTTACCTGGCTTACTACCAGGACTGAATCGCATCTTGCCTCGATGGTCTCGGCTCCCAAGCTTTTAGCCGGTTCTAAACCTGCAATCATAGCCTCGTACTCGGCTTCATTGCTAGTGAATTTTGTGGTTTTTATAGATTGTCTGATCACGCTGCCGACGGGTGGCCTCAAGACTATACCAAGCCCGGAGCCCCTTATGTTTGTGGCGCCGTCTGTGAACAGGGTACATATCCCGGAGGACATCCCTAATTTTAATAAAAGTTCCTTCTCTACCTCGGGTACGAGAGAGGGCGAGCAATCGGTCGGCCACGAAGTCCGCCAGGATTTGAGACTTGATGGCCTTTCGGGGTTGATACTCGATATCATACCCCCCCCCCCCGAGTTCGATGGCCCATTTGGCCAATCGGCCCAATAAATCGGGTTTATGCAGTATGTTCCGGACGGGGTACGTCGATAGAACGCAGATACGATGGCATTGAAAATATGGCTTCAGCTTTCGCGAAGCACTTATCAGCGCGAGAGACAATTTTTCCAAATGGGGATACCTGGTTTCGGCGTCCCCTAGGGTCCGGCTTACATAATAAACAGGGAATTGCATACCTTGCTCCTCTCGAACCAGTACGCCGCTTACCGCTATTTCAGACATGGCCAGGTAGAGATAGAGTATTTCGTCCTCCTTTGGCGTATGCAGCAAGGGTGGGCTAGTCAGATATCATTCTAGCTCCTCTAAAGTGTGTTGGCATTCTGGAGTCCGTTCGAAGTTGTTCTTTCTTTTAAGTAAAGAGAAGAAATGATGGCTTTTGTCCGACGATCTTGATATAAATCTGCCCAAGGCTGCTATCCGCCCTGTTAGCCGCTGCACGGCCTTTACGTTGTTTGCCACCATGATTTCTTCGATGGCCTTAATTTTGTCGGGGTTAATCTCAATCCCCCTGTTCGATACCATGAAGCCCGGGAATTCACCCAAACCCACCGCAAAGGCATATTTCTCGGGGTTGAGCTTCATGTTGTAATTTCTGAGGATGTTGAAAGTTTCCTACAAATGAGTTAAATGGTCCTCTGCACGCAGGGACTTAACTAGCATGTCATCAATATATACTTCCATTGATTTTCCTATTTAATGCTCTAACATTTTATAAACTAGGCGCCGGTACGTTGCTCCCGTGTTTTTTTAGCCCGAAGGGCATTACCTTGTAACAATAGGTACCATATTTCGTGATGAACGAAGTTTTCTCCCTGTCCTCGGGGTTGATCTGGATTTGCTTATACCCCGAGTAGGCGTCGAGAAAGGTGAGGGTCTCGTGGCCGGCCGTAGCATCAATCAGACGATCGATGTTAGGCAGTGGGAAGGAATCTTTGGGACACGCCTTATTCAGGTCTTTATAATCTACGCACATTCTTAGCTTGTTTCCCTTTTTAGGTACCACTACTACATTGGCCAGCCATTCGGGGTATTCTCAAATGGATCCTATTTTAAAGAGTTTTGTTACCTCTTCTTTGATGAAAGCATGTTTTACCTCAGACTGTGGTCTTCTCTTCTGCTCTACGAGTTTAAATTTGGGATCAACGCTCAGTTTGTGGGAGGTTATTTCTGGCGAAATTCCTATCATATCTAAGTGGGACCAAGCGAAAGAGTCGATATTGTTAGTAAGAAATTGAATGAACCCTTTCCTGAGTTCGGGGGTTAGCCCCGTTCCCAGATATACCTTATGGTCTAGGAGGTGTTCGATCAAAACGGTCTGCTCTAGTTCTTCGACTGATGACTTAGTTGCATCTGATTCTTCGGGTGCGACGAAGGTTCGAGGGGTGGTGTAATCTTCTTCGTCGTCCTCGGGGGCCTGAGTGTTCCTAGCCTCGTCCGAAATTGGGTTCGTGGGGGTCGTCACCTCGTGGCAAACCACGAACATTTCCTTCGCCGCCCGCTGTTCTCCATATATGGTCGTTACGCCGTCCTTTATAGGAAATTTTATCATCTGGTGCAGGGTTGAGGGTACTGCCCTCATGATGTGTATCCAAGGCTGGCCGAGCAATGCATTGTACCTCATGTCACCATCGATGATTTGGAATTCCGCGTTCTTAACTGCACCGGACGTGTCAATCGTGAGGGTGACCTCTCCTTACCTCGCCGATCATGTTAAAGCCGTGAAGGACTCGAGAGAAGGGAATAACTCGATTGAGCAGCCCCAGTCGTCCTACTACGTCTAATCTGATTATGTTGGCCGAACTGCGTGCGTCCACGAGCACAAGTTTTATCTTAGTGTTGTTCGAAAGAATCGAGATTACCAGTGTGTCATTGTGCGGTTCTGTCATGTCCACGAGATCCTCCTCACTAAACGCGGGGGTGTATTCGGATATACGGTTTCGGGTCAGACCTTCTTCTGTGGTGGATGTTCTCGTCCGCTTGAACATGGGGCCTTGGGGGATGTCGGTCCCTCCAATAATCATACGGACGTCGTGTTGAGAAATCTCCCCTTCCGCCCAGGTCGAGTTTAGCGGTGGTGTACCGACATCCGGAACAGCCATGTCCCTTGATTTGTGATTTTCGAAGTCGTCATTCTACGCTCTTCTTACCGAGCCTGACATTTTGACCTAAAAGCGAAGGTTTTGGACAAGAAAAGGTGTGAAAGATAACTTGCGTTGTGTAATGAAACTAGCAGGAAAATAATCACCATTATTTTTAGCCCCACGGTGGGCGCCAAATTATTTACCGTGAAAATGGTAATAATAATTAAATTTGTTGATGGGACTCTAGAAATCCGTGATCTATTTTTATGCTAGTTGTGCAGCAGTTGATGCTGTGTGTGTAAAGTTTAAGGATGAGATGCGAGCTAAAATGAAGTCGTAATGGAACCGAAAGACAGCCGTTCAGGGCCTCGAGCTAGACAGTTTAGGGCCTCGGGGTTGATTCCCGAGCTCGGGCTCGAGCTATCAGGGGCAATCTAGGAAGGGCTAACAGATGCAATAATATTAAAGGAGGCTCTTTATGGCCAATGATGAGCAATAAATGAAGAACAAGTATGAAGATGATAAAATAGAGCAACAATATCGAGAGAGTGTATTAGAGAGAAAAGAGAGAGAGAGTTATCACATATTTCATGTTGAGTAGTTGGAGCAACATCCATGTCCCCTTTTACAAAATAGTCAGAATCCCCTTTATATAGAAGAAGGGGGGTGGAAGCTTATTTGGTAAGGCATACATTAGTTGTAAAGGTGTGGAGTTGGGACGGCTGGACGCGACACCCCGATTAGGGTTCAGAGTAGCCTGGCTAGGCTTTGTCAGACTTAGCCGCGTCTTGGGGACTCCCCATTTTTACTCTAGTCTCAGCCGATATTCTCTTCAGACCGGGTGAAGAAGAAGACTCGAGCGCATCTTTGCAGCCTCGAGACTTCGAGGCGATCTTCCGAAATGCCTCGATGATGGGAAATTGTTCCCTTCGATTTTACCGTATACACCTGTAGTATTGTACGTTGAATTTGTCGTAAGGTAATTGACATCAGGGAAAAGATTTTTTGAGAATTATAAGGATTATGCTATTTCAAACAAGTGATGAGTAAATTCATGAAGGTAAGAGGGGAAGCAAGTAAAAGAAAATGAATTTTCGTCCAAATATGGCATGTTAGGAAAAAAATACGGTCCGAGCGTTAATACCCGATATTTATGGACTACTACCACATAAGGTACCATATGACCATGATAGTATGATATATATAAAAGGGTATTAAAATAAGTAGGATTTTAAGTAATTTGAGACAATTCTTAATTATGCGGGTAATTGGTTGATTACTGGGTAAGGGGACACTACCTAATTACCTAATAAGTTGATAAAGATTAAACCTTCCCACTCCTTCCCAACATGGCAGCCACACAAAAATCAATTAAGTGACTCATATGTCACATTTCAAGGTGGCATACTAAGAGAACCTTTGGGGATTAGTCATTAGCTAAGGAATAGTAGCGTGATTTCCATAAGCAATGTGAATTGCTTCAGCAAAATTCCTCCAATACATTCCCGTACAACCCATTTATGAAAATTTCATGGTTTTTCATGAAACATGTTTGAATCCAAACCAAGAAGTGGTTTAAGCTTAGGAATTATCCTAATCATAGTTTACTTATCCTCAATTCCTTTACCAGTTGAATCAAAATGCAACAAAGGGTGTGATTTAGCTTTAGCTTCATATCTATGTTTGGCAGGGAACAAATCTCACTTACATAGGAGAGTTGTTTTCAATCTCGAGGTATGTTAAGGCTAAGCCCTCTTTTCTTTTGGCATGATCCATACGATAGAAACGAAACGAACAAATGTACAACTTCCATAAATTAATCTATTCGTAGAAATGCTAGATATGTGTATATTCTTATTCTCCCATGTGTCAAAATATTCTATCATCTGTTCATGGGTCTCAAAAGTATGTAAGTTGGTAAAGTTTATTTCATAATATTAATCAGAGGTATAATGGTCTTATGACGTACCGAGAGATTTTATTAACATATTTTATACATGCACATTGACCCATGACCAGATGGCGTTATATATGCATATTTATATGTATATATATGTATATGGGATATGGGAAAATATTACGGCATTATATACGCATCACCACCTTATTAGCTGGTATACGTTGATGATTTTGCCCACCGTGACCGAGATGATATGATGGGATACCCTTAGAGGCATGATGATGTTATGAAACATGTACCTATGCACGACATGACATTCGTATGCATATGCATGATACTATAATTATTTCATGACTTACATAGTTATCCGGACTTACAAGTTGAGTCATTTAAGCTATATTTCTTCCAGGTATGTTATGTACCTATTTATGTGCCTTACATACTCGGTACATTATTCGTAATGACGTCCCCTTTGCCTGGGGACGCTGCTTTTCATGCCCACAGGCCCCGATAGACAGGTCGAGAGCCCTCCAAGTAAGCTATCAGCTCAGCGGAAGATGTTGGTGCGCACCATTCGCTTCGAAGTTGCTGTTTGGTTAGTATGACTTAAACATGTACTATTTGGTATGGAAGGAGTCTGTCCCGACCTTTATGAAAAATTATGTATTCTTAGAGGCTTGTAGACAGATGTCATGTACATAAAAGATTGTATGGCCTTGTCGGCCTATGTTCAGTATACGAGTGGTTATTTTGGTCATATGGGCCCGTATGTCTTGTGTATAAGTGGATATCACATGTTGTATTCTACTTATCTCACAGCAGCCTTCTGGCTCATTTATCTATGATAGTATGACATTAAAAGATACGTTATGTTGGTACTCGGTTGAGTAAGGTACCGGGTGCCCATTGCGCCCCCTCTGTTTGGGTCGTGACACTTAGTCAACAAATGCACGCAAGCAAATTCTCACATTAGGCATTAGACAGTTTCTGAATTTAGGCAAATTGAAGTCATTAAGTTCTATAGACATGGTTTCTATATGATCTGATTTCAAACGTACAGGCAGTTTCAGATGCAAGGCACTGCTTTAAACCTATAGACATGATTTCTAAACAACTACAAAGTTTAAGAGTATCTAGTACTGCTATGCTGTTTATTGAGATTACAGATTATAAGTTATTAAACCTATAGACATGATCTCTATGTAATTTACGCAATAGGGGCAGTGAAACCATTGGAAATACTCGTGTTTGATCCTATTGGCATGCTTTCTAAGCGAGTAGCAGTATTTTATAGCTAGGTTCCAACAGTTTGCAGATTTTGTCGATTATTCCTATAGACATGCTATCTAAGTGAGCGACAGATATAATAGAAGCTAATTAATCAATTAAGACCTAAGGGGGATGATATCTAGATGAGAACCAATAGAGCATAAGCTAGTATAATCCTATAGGCATGGTATCTAATGAATATGCTACAGTTATGCAATTTGAAGGGTGCTTACTGGCATTTGTTTCCAATGGGCATATTGTCGAGTAACACATTGCAGTAGACTTGGGAATAAATAAAGTACATAAGCTCATGCTTTGATAGTAAAAAAGTTGTGTGAGTTTGTGACTCCCCTAATGGCATGATTTTTACTACTGTACATGGAAATTGAATAGCATATATAGAAGGTTGGATAAAATAACAAGTAAATCATACGAATCCTATAGGTATATTTTCTACCCTTTCATGCAAATATTAGAATATACCCATTTCCCCAATATCACTAACACCCCAATTTGTTATTAAGAAATTATTACAGACCAGGTGATGAATATAAGTACAAATATTACACAAGAAACAATAGTAGGCCTACAACAAGCCCAAAACGAGATACCCAATAATGCGTGGGCCTTCAGCAAACTCCTTCTCCGCAAATAGCAAGCCCAGATCCAAAAAGGGACTATGCCCATAAGCACATCCCAAAAGCCATAGAGGAACTCAAGCCAAACCAAACAGTCACAAATTGACCATATGACCCAGATAATGAATTACAAAGAAATCACTTAAACAACCCAGTTTGCAGATTATACAAATAATATTAGGAAGAGAAGCTTAATGTCAGAAACAGCTCAAGTTCCAGCAGCAAAGAGAGTGACCAAAGAACCCCAAATCCTAGTGTGTTAGAGTTCACAAGGGTATCAAATGGACCCCGAGCAGTGCTCACACTATGAAGGCCAATAAAGAGAGTTTTGGTGGCCTTGGCTTTTAGCCGGCCAAGAGTGATAGATTCAGAATAGTGTAGGTAACGAATGGGAGTGAAAGAATAGTGATCAAGTGATAGAATTTGAAGAGGTGCACTTATATTTTGAAGCAGACATAGCAGGGGTGATTAAATAAAGAACATATAAGCCAGGAGAATCAACAAAACTCAAAGGGCAAGTGGATATCACAAGTTCAAACACTTAGTAGATTGGGCAGAAAACATTTTGTAAGAAGCAGGGGAATCAGGTATCATGAGATTACAAGATTTATATACAGAGGTGCACAATGCCAAACAAGTCTAAAGTAGAGCACTAACTTAATAAATTAAAGCCTAGAGGTCCAATTTTTTTATAATATCTGTCACAACACCAGAAAGCAGACATGCTAACTTATCAATAAGACAAAATAGTATCAGACATTGTAAGGAAACACAAGTTAAGATAGCCACTCTAAAGGTCCCAACTAATCACTAGGGGATACGGGATTAAGCCAACCAAAGACATAATGAGTGACAAAGTAGCATGGGAGCAGATCATGGCTAGAGTGAAGGTCTTAACGTAGATTATAATACATTATAGATGCGAGTCATTCATTACAGGAATTCTGAGCAAAGTAGGGAAGCATACTCATGCCAATCAGCAAATGTGAACATTCAAGGACCAACATACCAGGCTAAATGAGCTTAAGGGAATCAGAATTATTAAAGTTAAGCATGTACCATAAACAATGTCTCATAATTGCAAATTTAAGGTAAATTCAAATGCTAGAGAGGTTTAGATCATGAAACAAGTTTAATGCCAACAAGGTTTCACATAGACATGGTCTAGAAACACATTAGGTCATGATATTTCTGAGGTGTGAATATGGAAGAAATGAACACAGAAGAATGAAATTGCACAAGCCAAGAGATATACTAGTTATCAATCGATAAACAAACAAGCAAAAGAGAACAGACTCCACGGTACTGTAAACGTAAACAAAGAGCAATAGAACCCAGAATCCTAGTGCATCAGAGTTCCCAAGGGCTTCAAACAAACCCGGGACAGTGCTCGCACCAAGAAAAGTTGAAAAAATTGAATTCCGGTGGCACGCCCTGAACCTGGGGGCGAGACCAGCACCCGGTGCCTCACCTAACCTAGCATACCAACTTGGGACCGAGGGAATCTGAGCACATAATGTTATACTTTGGCCATGGGGCCACATTTCCAGTGAATTTGTGATGCAAAATATAAAACTAAACGGAAACTAGCACTGACAAAACATCAATATAAAGCAGGGCAGACAATGCCGTCATGACTACTACAGTTGACAAACCAACAAAATATACATACAAGGCCTACAATCCCAACATACTGCACTAACTGACAGGATATGTCTACAAGCCTCTACTGATGGATGTACTGTGATCAGAACAGGGCCCTGACCTACCCATAACATATATACACAAGATGTACATAAAACTATAGACCCAACAACTCCAAAGGACGTGGAGATTACCGATCAAGCTGAAGTCGGGCAACACCTACTGAGGAGGTCTACCCGTCTGTCTGTCTGAACCTCTACGCATGAAACGCAACGTCCCTAGAAAAGGGACGTCAGTACAAAATAATGTACCGAGTATGTAAGGCAATAAACTGAAAGCTAAACTGAGCTGATAATATAATAACTGAAAGTAACTGGGAGTCAAAGATGATCTCGATATATACTTACATGCCGATACTGACTCAACTCTCTCTCAATATAGGAAATAATAAATATCCTCCCCTATAAGGCTCAGAACGTGTAACTGCTCTGACGTAGTAGGCTCGCTCATAGGCGCTCGGCCGTACTAGGCTCTGTATCTCATCTATCTTGGGCTTGCTCATAGGCGCTCAACCATAGTAGGCTCGGTATATAACTTACCATCTGATCAGAGGTTGCTAAATAGGGTCCTGCCGATCTACTATAGCTCGATGGTGGTAAAAATACTGTAATACACTATATATATATATATATATATATATATATATATATATATATATACACATACAATACATATATGCTCCGGTTATGGAGGGGACTTGCTAGTGTATATATAGACTCTCTACTCTCTTGCCTGACAAAAGACAAAACTAATCTGACTATGAAGTCCCGATAAGGGAGAATGCTGTAGCTAACAAACGAGGAAAATGTACATAAATTCAAGAATATGAACTTCTCTTTATGTCTCTTTATCAAACACATGTAGTTACTGGATCATGCAAAATGAAAGAAAGGTTTAGCCTTAACATACCTGAGCTGATTCTCTTGACAATCCCTCTAACACGCGTCAATTGCGACAACACGTAGCGATAGATCGAAGTAGGGAAAATCCGTATATTGTTCTTGAGAAAGACAGTACCATGCTCTCTTAGAATTGCAAATCTCGTTGCTATTACACAATATAACTTTGTGTGAAATTTTACTGAAGCTTCATCTGTCAATTGGCAGACCTAGAATTATACCTTAATAAGGTAAGAAATCTCTTAAAATGTTATGCTTGAACCCCATCCGTAAGAAGATCTCTTAGCAAGTCTTAGCATACTCTTTTAATAAGGTAGGAGATCAAGTCTTAAAGTTACATGTTGTAGGCCCCAGTTTGATGATGACTTGGCCACAAATACTTTCTTAGAATGCCACCTTGTAGTGAGAGTTAAGAGTCATTTTCTTTTGCTTAGGTTGCTGCCACATTGGAGCTCAAGGATTTATCCAAAAGATCTTAATAAATTATCCACCAATTTCTTAATAACTTGTTAATCTCCCATCAACCAATACCCAACATAATTAAGAATTATCTCAAATTACTTAAAATACTACTCACTTTTTACATTTCTTATACACCTCACTATCATGGTCATGTGGTACCTTGTATGGCACTAGTCCATAAATATCGGGTATTATAGCTCGGACCGTATTTTATCCCAAATCGACAAATTTCAACAAAATTCACTATCATAGTTTCACTTACCCTTTTATCTTCACGAATTTGCTTATAACTTGTTTGAAATAGCATAATACTTATAATATCCAAATAATCTTGTCCTTGAACTTATGTCAATTATCTTACGACAAATTTAACGTACAATACTATAGGGTGTAACATAGTCGTAATATAATACTATGGAGTGTAACATCATCGTAATATAATACTGCAGAGCCTAACGTCAACGTAATACTGCGGGGTGCAACATCATTCCCACCTTTGGAACATTCATCCTCGAATGTTGATTGCTGCACTTAACATTTTCATAACCTATGTCTTTCGAATACTTTAGTACTCTCCTTGCCATCTAGGCAATTGTTCTGTGAATAAACCCAAAGGCCAAGGCATTTCCCGCTTTAGGCCTCTTTCTCATACCATGACTTGTGGTCAGAATCCTTTCAATGTCGTAACTGTTGCTACCTTCTATCATGCAGCCCGTACAACTTTTTCCTTATATATGTGCCTATGAGACTCTTCCTTTCATCTTTTAGCTAATCTCTAGGCCTCGTTTTTGGAATATATACATAACTCGACAAGATGTCCCTTTTGAGGCATCTATAGGTGTAGTGATGTTCTTTGCTCGGTGCTTTGTCGAACTTACTACTATTGCTATATCTGGTTTCATAACCTCGGTTATCCATCTGTGTGACTTTACTGCATTTAGGTAGGTCATACTATACCATAACTCTTACTTCGATTTATCGCTACTAAGTCCTACTACCAAACTCCAGGTTATTCTCGTTGCTTATCCTATATGTATAAATCTATGTCCTTTAATGCTTCCTCATTACTGTTCATCTTAAGAATGATGGCCTAATTTCATCTCATACTTTGTGACTTTTGTCCATCCATTGTTGAACCTCAATATTGATCTACAATTTACCACAAATAAATTTAAATTTC
Organism: Nicotiana attenuata; assembly: GCF_001879085.1. NCBI lineage: Eukaryota > Viridiplantae > Streptophyta > Magnoliopsida > Solanales > Solanaceae > Nicotiana > Nicotiana attenuata. The sequence continues at coordinate 130,968 of NW_017672626.1, forward strand.
TTAAGTAATCACTAGGGCCCATGTTGCATCGAGGAACATTTGAAGTGATTTTCCTGACCACTTTTGTCACGCGCCGAACCTGGGGGTGAGACATACTTCCATACCGTATTTCATAGCATCCCAACTTGATTCACCTTATGTGGGTATTTAATCCTGTGCCATTCGTGAAATCCCCCTTTTTTCAAGTCATTACTCAATCGAAGGTCTAAATGTCATCCTTTATCTATCACATTTACATCATTATTCTCTACCAGGCAACATTCCATCTTTTCTAATTGCTATTAGTCTTAGACTCTTTTGAGTTCATTCAGGCTATACTGAGCTTTCTAGAACTTAGGGAAACCATCAGCTCTCTTGTTTTCATGGGCTTAATCTGGAGGGCTTATCCATTCTCATCACCTTCTCACTCGCCCTTTCTATTCCTTACTCATGTCTTCCTAAAACCTTGTCTCTTTACCATACTTTAGCTTGCGACCTACAATTATCTGCTTATACTACTCGCAAACTTCCTTCAACTTGCTTGTATCATAGATTTCCTTGTGTAATTCTGGAACATCAAGCGAGACATCACATCGTATCTAACTCTTCTTTACTCTCTTAATTAGACTTCTCAATACCTAGAAACCATTGGCTGGAAGATATGCCACTTACGAAGCCGCTATCATTCATGGATACTGAATTCCAGTGCTTCTAGCCCTCTATCTGAAGTACTGATTATTCACAACCTTCTACACCTGAGTATCTCGTACGTTGTTCACCTTTACCTTACTTACCTTAAAATCTTGCATCACATCTTCTATCTCCTTCATGACCTCCCTTCCACATAGGTATAATTCACACCCCCAACTTGAAGCTCTATTATAATACTTGCACCTCTGGTGCATACACAAGCCGGTGGGAGCTTCATACTGACTTCTTATGAGCCTGGTATTCTTCTAACTGGCTTTACCGTAGAGTCGTCATAAAATATGACTACATCTGATATTAAGAGTGATTCTGCAATGTTCTCAATCAGGATGTCTATAATTTTCTGGGTCCAACAATCCCACTCCTGATTTACTTAGTTGATGTAATTATTTAGTCTTCTCTTCCCTTTGATCAACTTTATGTTGGCTTAAGCTGTCTTACGATTTGCGGCTTATGGTATTAGTTATTACTTTAACATTTCGTGGACGTTATGGAATATCCATGATACAATCTTTTGGCGCAAGTAAAGGTGATGTTTTGAAGACTTACAAAGGAACTCAGACATGGACCAGGTCCATCTTTATCAGAAGTAATATCTCCTGATCATGATCGAAAATGTTGCATATTGGATAAGGAGAAAGACTCCTTACACAAAGAGAAACACGGCTTAAGAAATGGATAGAGTTAGAGGACGAGACAAACTAGAACTCTTCCACCAAGGATTAGTAGCATCTGTATTCTAGTCAATCTCTTTTTACTAACTCCATAAATATCAGTGTTGTTCTCTTTTACAGGCAACGCACACAAGCAGAAGTTAAACGTGAATTGAGAGCAAAATAGCGAGGCAATTTTGCAAGCAATTCGTGTGTGATTCAAGCATGCAAACCTGAAGCTACGTGAACCAGATAGAAGAACCAGTTCCAAGTGTCTATCTTTTATTCTAGTTCAATTGTAGTAGGTGATTTTACATTGTACCTTTCATCTTATCTAGAAGCAATTGTATTAGGTACTTAGAGTTTTCAAGTAATAGTTAACTTGAAGTTGTAGCAACAGTTGAGGCTGTGTGCTACAACGTTATTAGAGTTAATCCTAGGTTTACAAAAGAGTTTTTGTAAATGCAGTTTTTGGCTCAGTGACTTTAGTGGAGAGTGTGGGAAAATCCTACTGGAAGGTAGGTCGTGGTTTTTTCACCTTTTGAGCCAGGTGTTTTCCACGTAAAAATCTCTGTGTTCTTTAATTTTTGTATTTATTATTCCGCAATAGTAGTAATTGGAACACATAGAAGAACCAAGTCCTTCTATAATCAAGTTAAGCGAAAATTGGGTACCACACAAATCATCCCCCCTCTTGTGTGGTATTGAAGTTTAAAACATCATTTGGTATCAGAGCGGGTTATCCTTGAAGAGGTTAACACCTTAGGAACAAATCAAGATGAGTGAACCACCAAGAAACTAGGAAGGTGTAACGACCCGACTGGTCGTTTTGAGCAATTTCGTCCGGTTCGGCAGTTTGAGGTCACGAGTAGCTTCATACTATGTGTATCGACTTGCGTGCGCAGTCCGGGCGTGAAACCGGAAAGGTTTTATGTGAAAATATGAAAAATATAGTAATTTCTAGAGTTAAAATTTAGTTTTTAGTTGACTTTGGTCAATATTTTTGGTAAACGGACTCGAATCTGTGTTCCGACGATCCCGGGAGGTCCGCGGTAAAGCATGGGACTTGGGCCTATGCCCGGAATTGAATTTCGAGGTCCCTAGCCTTGGAAAACAATTTTTGAAGAAAATTGTTGTGCTGGTTTTGAAAGGAAATAAAGAAATGAATTAACGTTTGAACTCGTTGGTATCGGCCCCGTATTTTGGTTCTGGAGCCTGGTACAAGTTTGTTATGATATATAAGTCCTATTTGTGAAATTTGGTGAGAATCGGAATTGATTGTACATGATTTGGACGTCCGGTTGAAAAGTTAGAAAATCATGAGTTTTGAGGTTAAATTCATAGTTTTTTATGTTATTTTGATGATTTGATCACACGAGCAAGCCCGTATGATGTTTTTAGACATACGTGCATGTTTGGTTTGGAGCCCCGAGGGCTTGGGTGAGTTTCGGATAGATTTAGGCTATGTTGTGCTTGTTTTTGGATGCTTCATCGTCGTTTCGTCATGCAAAAATGATACCACATTAAGAAAATGAGATCCAAATTCAGTTTTTATTGAACCATTAGTTCCTTATCAAAATTACAGAGCCATGGGAAAAAGAATCATGGAATTTGGACATCGTATGAGGATGTTATGCTCATTTTCGTGTCGGGAAATACTGCTGGTTTCTGGTGTGGTCGCAAATGCAAACATTTTCATCGCAATTGCGATGTCTTGTTCGCAAATACGAACTTTTTTGTCGCAAATGCGTCTTCTGCCAGCTCTGCGAGGGTTCGCAATTGCGAACCCTGGGTCGCAAATGCGACATCTGAGGCCTGTTAAGTGAGATTTTTGACGGGATTTTCACCCATTTTTCAATTTTCTCAAACCCTAAACCTCCATGGGCGATTTTCCAAAGACTCAAACTTCTCCAAATCATTGGGTAACTGTCTATAATCTATTTCCAACTATATTTTGTGATTATATCTTAGATTTAACATCAAATTCATGAGAATCTAAAGGAAAATTTGGGGAAAATTGTAAAATCTTTCAAAAAAGTAAAATGATGATTTGAAGGACCAAATGGTATCGGAATTGGATAATTTTTGTATGGGTCAACTCGTATCGGAATGGGTATTCGGTTTTTGTAAATTTTGTCGGGTTCCGAGGTGCGGGCCCGGGGAGTTGACTTTTGTTGACTTTTTGCAAATTGTATAAGAATCATAGTTTTGTTAATTAAAATTGTTTTCTCTTGCATTGTTTGATGTATTCAAGTCGTATTTGGTTAGATTTGAGCCGTCCAGAGGTCTTTTCACCCGAGAAGTGCATTTTAGAGTATCGGTTTGTCGTCTTTTTGAGGTAAGTATTTTGCCTAACCTTGTGTGGGGGACTTTCCCTTAGGATTTGACTCTTCTATGCTAATTGTAGTCCGTGCACGCGAGGTGACGAGTGTGTGCTCAGACTTATTTGTGGAAAATTTGCCTCTAGGGTTCTTCGGTCCTTGTGTTCATTATGTGGAAAGTATTCGGTTATGATTGAGTTTCCTAATTGCTTAAATTACCTCTATATGCTCCATATGATGTGGTTAGCTTGCCTCTAATTCTTACGTGTTACTTGACCCCTAATTGCCTTAGTTGAAGTGATTGCCTTCCTTATTGTTTTGATACTTCTTGGTTGTGAGTTCCTCTATGACTTCGTGCAAATATTTTACATGCCCAATTGTTGTGGTTACCGGTGTAGTTATCATGTGCTTATTATGTCTTGTTATTTTGTTAAGGCTATTGTGCTTCTTGGTTTATCCGTGATCCTTATAATGTACTATTCATGCTTAAATTGGCGATTATTCATGTTGAACAAGACTTATGACATTCTCTTGGTAATTGACCATTGTTGAACATTGACTTGAGTTTAGAACTATATTGCAAAGCTAATTGTTGAAACATGATTGATTATTGTTGATTCCCTTGCTGGGAGGTTATTGTTTTTATTGCTGATTCCCTTTGCCGGGATGTTTTTGTTTCGATTGTTGAATCCCTTGCCGGGATGTTATTGATTCTATTGTTGATTCCCTTGCCGGGATGTTATTGTTTCTATTGTTGAATCCCTTGCCGGGATATTATTGTTTCTATTGTTGATTCCCTTGCCGGGATGTTATTGTTTCTGTTGCTTGGGTGAGGAAGAGTGTAAAGTACGAAGGGTGATGCCGTGTATGATATTGTGAGGAAGAGTGTAAGGCATGGAGGGTGATGCCGTGTATGATGTTGTGAGGAAGAGTGTAAAGCACGAAGGGTTATGCCGTGCATGATATTATGAGTGATTGTTAATGCACGAAGGGTGATGTCCTGCCGATATTGTGAGTGTAAAATCACGAAGGATGATGCCGTGCCACATTATTGAGAGTAAAAACACGAAGGGTGATTCCGTGCCATATTATTGAGAGTAAAAGCACGAAGGGTGATGCTGTGCCATGATTATGAGAGAGTTAAAGAACGAAAGGTGATGCCGTGCAAATTTCTATTTATGCATATGGTAAGGAAGAGTGATAAATCATGAAGGGTGATGCCGTGCACTTTCTGTTTGTTGTGCTTATTTGTGGCTATCAATTCAAGTGTCATAATTGTTCAGATTCCTTTACTGTTGTGACCCTTTGTGATGGAACCCGATAGTGTTTTCACTACTTCGCCGTATTTATATACATATTTCAATACTTCAAGTTTCAATAATTGTTCATTTTTAATTCAATTAGTTACTCAATTAAATTCCCTTAAACCGTCTGAGGTTGAATTTTACTTAAAAAGGAATTTCTACTAAGTTAATTTATTAAATCCGATGTTAAAGGTAATAATCCATTCGATGTTTTATAATTGAAAATGGTACTTTCTTCATTCAAATGATTTCTAACAATAACTTCATCTTTTCTTGCTGAGTTCCTAATTGGTTTAGAAGCTGTACTCTACTTTATGTTATGTAAATGAGACACCTGGAACATCTTAATTGCATTAGTTATGGGTCCTATGTACAGAGTAAGATGAGAACGTTGTTGTGCAAAGTGAGAAAAAATATGTGGGCACAAGGTGCCGGGTGTGCTAAAGGTTTGGAAGTTGAGGTTATGATATGAGACATCGAGTTCTGAGATGGCTAGGGTTGTGCTCCAGAAACGATATGATTGATTGAGTTGACACTGTCTTCCTTACATGAGTTCATTTTACTTCTCTGTGTTCCAGCTATGTTTGTGTTGATTTATTTGGTTATCTTTCATTTCCATCCGAGTTTCCTCTCATTATTTTGACTGTTTGTAGATTGTTTATCCCTGCTGTTGATATTACCTCGTTACATTTATCTCGATATTTGATATCATATCCTGTTTAACCTGTCTGACCAGTAGGTGTCTTGACTGTTCCTCGTCACTACCCCACCGAGGTTAGTCTGGATACTTACTAGGCACCGCCGTGGTGTGCTCACACTACACTTCTGTAAATTTTTGTGTACAGATCCAGGTATTGATCGATTGTAGATGTGCGGATCATCACGGTGGAGACTCAAGGCAACCTGATGCTGCGTTCGCAGGCCTCGGAGTCACCTTCGTTTGTAATTACGTTCCATTGACTTCTTGTCATTCTGGAATAGTGTTGTACTTATTTGTATAACTACTCTTAGAAAGGCTTATGACCTTTACCACCAGTTTTGGGAAATTGTGATTTATTCAGAGTTATTTAAATTTGAAGTTAGTAAATGTCAATGTTATCTCAGTTAATGTTAGGCCTACCTAGTTTAGCGACTAGGTGCCATCACGACTCCTTCGGAGGGATTTTGGGTCGTGACAGAAGGACAATCCACTGCTAGGCCTCCACTCTTTAATGGCCAATACTATTCCTGGTGGATGACTAGCATGCATAAGAGAAGATTGTGAACTTTGGGACATTATTACTGATGGTCCCCTGGCTACTACAAAGAAGAAAGCTGAGGAGAGGATGTGCCAAAGACTAGAGCTGACTGTACTGCTGAAGATTTGAAGAAGAGGGAAAAGAATGCTAAGGCCAAGAAATGGCTTGTGTGTGGACTAGGCCCAGACGAGTACAACAGAATTCAAAGTTGTACTACTGCTAAGGAGATCTGGGACACTATACAAGTGGCTCATGAAGGAACTCCTCAAGTAAAGAGATCAAGAGGGACACTGTTGTATTCTCAATACGAGAATTTCACCATGAAGGAAGGAGAAACCATCCAAGAGATGTACACAAGGTTCACGACACTAACAAATGAGCTTAAGTCTCTTGTAAGAATTATCCTTGAAGAAGATAAGGTTGAGAAAATTCTGACAAGGGTCTTGCCAGTAACTCGGGAAAGCAAAATCACTGCTATTCAGGAATCAAAGAACATTTCTACTCTCAAGTTGGATGAGCTAATTGGATATCTCACTGGCTATGAACTGAGAAGGCAAACCATGAAGATGGATGCACCCAAGAAGGAAAGAAGCCTAGCTCTCAAATAGCTGAAGGTGCAGACTTAGAGGATGGCGAAATGGTTATGATCACAAGGGATTTCAAGAAGTAACTAATGAGAGGAAAGGGTTCTTCAAGAGGTGAAAACTTTAACAAACCAAGGGCTCCTGAAAAACAGACCAACAAGGGCTGCTACAAATGTGGTAAGACTGACCACATGATCAAGAATTGTCCTCAATGGGAAATTGAATGGAAGAAAGAAAGGGCTGGACAAAGAAACAGGAAGAAGGAACATGTTCAACCCAAGAAGAACAAAGGATCAGCAAAAGCTATGGTTGCTGCTTGGGGAAAAAGCTCAAATGAGGATTCAGAAGATGAAGCTGGAGATGAACAAGCAATTATGACCATTGGAGAATCAGATGATGAACAAGAGATAAGTTTGATTCATCTCATAGACAAGATTAAATTTTTGTCTAAAGAAAAGCTATTTGAATTACTGCTAGACTTCATTGATGAGTCTGAGGTCATAAACAATGAGAAGAAACAATTGTCAAGGGAATGTGTGATCCTAAAAGCTAAGTGCAAAAATCTGGAACTCAGGGCTAGTGAAAGTGATTGTAAAAATACTGAGTTGAAGAACCAGGTTCTTGAACTTGACATCACTGTCTTAGAACTTAGATCTGAAAATCTAATACTGAAATTAGGGACAGGTAAAAAGAAAGTTGATCACACACACCTCACCTTAGAAGAAAATTTAGGAAAAATGAAGCATGCGTTATACAAAAAGGATGAGCAGATAAGAGTCCTAAAAGAAGATCTAGGCAAGGTTAAGCATGAACTAGAAAGAATTTGCAAATGAAATAAGTCCTCTAATGCACTATCTTGGCTACAAGAACATTACACTAGCAATAAGAGAGGACTTGGCTATGGGACCCCTGCACCTAAGTGGGATCCCAAAAGCAAGTATATCACACTTCCTGAGAACAAAATTTGCACACACTGTGGTAAGACTGGTCACTTTAAAAGTGAATGTACTGAAAAAGAAAAGGCCAGTCAAAAGAACAAAACCTTTGTTCAAGGGAAAAATAGGCTACCAGGATAGGCTAAAAAGAACTTAATTTACCCTTTTGCCAATAGAAAGGGACCCAAACTAGTCTGGGTTCCTAAGACTAACCCCTGGTTTTCTTGTGCACGTCAAAGTGAAGGGGAGCAGCCAAATATGGTACATGGATAGTGGCTACTCAAAACATATGACTGGTAGCAAGAACCAGTTCCTTTCAGTTGAGGACCTCAAAGGAGGTAATGTCTCCTTTGGAAATGATAAGAAAGGTGAAATCATTGTGGTTGGAAAAGTAGGTAAGACAGACTCACATTCCATTGAGAGCGTCTACTTGACAGATGGCTTGAAATATAGCCTAATCAGTGTATCACAATTGTGTGACAGAGGTAACTTGGTAGCATTCACCTCTACCAAATGTTTCGTGATAAACCTTATCACAAACAAGATTGTTTTGCAGGGAAAAAGAGTAAACAATATACATTGTAGATCTGTCCACTCTTTCAGAAAATGAACTCACTTGCTTATGTGTGTTGGACAATGATCCCCTCCTTTGGCACAAAAGACTTGGACATGCAAGTATAAGTCAACTCAACAAACTAGTCTCCAAGGACCTGGTGATAGGGCTGCCTAACATCTAGTTTAAGGAAGACAAAGTTTGTGAGGCTTGTGCAAGGGGGAAGCAGGTAAGATCCTCTTTAAAAAGCAAGAAAGTTGTCAGCACGACCAGGTCAATGGAACTGGTTCATATGGATCTCTATGGTCCAATGAGAACATTGAGCAGAGATGGTAAGAAATATGTGATGGTACTTGTTGATGATTACTCTACGTTTACTTGGGCATTATTTTTTACATCTAAGGATGAAGCATTTGATATTTTTACTGCCTTTGTTAGAAAAACTCAGAAACAACTAGGTAATCAACTTGCATCAATTAGGTCTAATCATGGAACTAAATTTGAAAATGCTAAGTTTGCTAAATTCTATGATGAACATGGCATAGATCACAATTTTTCTGCCCCTAGAACTCCACAACAAAATGGAGTAGTTGAAAGAAAGAATAGGACACTTGAAGATATGGCTAAGACTATGCTTCTTTCTAGTGAACTGCCCCATAGCTTCTGGGCAGAGGCTGTAAATACTGCATGTTACATCATTAATAGGTGCATGACTAGACCTCTTATAGAGAAGACTCCCTAGGGCATTTGGATGCAAGTGCTTTGTGCACAATAATGGAACGGACTCCCTAGGTAAGTTTGATCCCAGAAGTGATGAGGGAGTATTCTTGGGATATTCTTCACATAGGAAAGCTTATAAAGTGTTCAACCAAAGAACTTTATGTGTAGAAGAAAGTGTACATGTAGTTTTTGATGAAACTAACATTCTTTCTGAGAGACAGGAACATGAAGATGAAGCTATTGGGCTGGTAAAAGAATTGAGTGAAGTCACAGCTCAAACTGAAGCTGCATCAAAAGAAGGAACATGTGATGGAATAGGTTCTTCCATCTAGGGCAACCTGACAGGGGGAACTGAACAAAGAAGAAGTGAATCTAATTCCCAAATGGATCTTGTCCATGAGCCTGTTCCTCAGCAACAGAACATGGGAGAAACTCCAAACAGAAATCAGCTGGTTGTGAAACCTTACAAATATCAAAGTTCTCATCCCATTGAGAACATCCTTACTGACCCAACTTCTAGAGTTAAAACTAGATCTCAATTAAAGAATCTGTGTGATTTTGATGCACTCTTATCTCTGATTGAACCTAAAAATGTTTCCGAGGCTTTGTAGGATGCAGACAGGGTGAATGCAATGCAAGATGATCTAAATCAGTTTGAAAGAAGTCAAGTGTGGCATCCGGTCACAAGACCCAAGGACAGATCAGTAATTCGCACTAAATGGGTCTTCAGAAACAAACTTGATGAGGATGGAACAGTTACAAGGAACAAGGCAAGGTTGGTGGTCCAAAGTTATAGCCAAGAGGAGGGCATAGACTATGATGAGACTTTTGCTCCAGTTGCAAGACTGGAGTCAATAAGACTTCGCATAGCCTTTGCAGCATACATGGAATTTACCCTTCACCAAATGGATGTGAAGAGTGCCTTCCTAAATGGCTACTTAAAGAAAGAAGCCTTTGTCAAACAACCTCAAGGGTTTGAAACTAAGGAGTGCCCAGATCATGTATACAAACTGGACAAGGCCCTATATGGACTCAAATAGGCTCCTAGAGCATGGTATGAACGCCTATCCAAATTCCTGCTTGAACATGGATACCAAAGAGGTAAGATTGACAGCACTCTATTCTTAAGGGAAAAATGTAAGGATCTAGTAGTAGTACAAATATATGTTGATGACATAATTTTTAGGGCAACCACTGAAAAAATAGTAAGGAATTTGCTAAATTAATGGGGAGTGAATTTGAAATGAGTATGATGGGTGAGCTTAACTTCTTCTTAGGCTTACAGATCAAACAAAACCCAAATGGAACCATGATCCATCAGCAGAAATATGCAAAAGAGTTGATTAAGAAGTTTAAAATAGATGAATCAAAGGAAATAGACACACCCATTGCAACAACTACTAAATTAGACATAGATGAACCTGGTTCATCTATTGATCAGAAGTTGTATAGGGGTATGATTGGTTCACTTTTGTATCTTACTGCTAGCAGACCTGACATTGTCTTCAGTGTAGGGCTTTGTGCTCATCTTCAAGCAAATCCTAAGGAATCCCACTTGACTGCTGTCAAGAGGATACTGAGATATTTGAAGGGAACTACTGACCTTTGCCTTTGGTACCCTAAAGGTAGTAACTTTAATCTAGTAGGATATGCTGATGCTGACTATGCAGGTTTCCTTGTGGATAGGAAAAACACCTCAGGTATGGCTCATTTTTTTGGTTCATGTCTGGTATCATGGGCCACTAAAAAGCAGAATTCAGTGGCCTTATCCACTGCTGAGGCTGAGTATGTTGCTGCTGCCTCTTTTGTGCTCAACTGCTGTGGATCAAACAGCAGCTGATGGATTTTTGCATTGAAGTTGGTTGTATCCCTATTTTTTGTGATAACACTAGTGCTATTAGCATGACTAAGAACCCAGTTCATCATAAGAGGACTAAGCACATAGATGTTAGACATCATTTTTTAAGGGACAACTATGAGAAAGGATTGATTACTATAGAATTTTGTGCTACTGATAAGCAGATTGTGACATCTGTACTAAAACACTGATTAGAGAAAGCTTTGAAAGGAATAGGTTAGAATTAGGGATGATTAAGATCACCTATGGGACCAGCTCAGAATGCACAGTGAAAATAAAATTGGCTAGGAAATCTAGAACTTGTGTAAATATCTAGATTAATATTTATTCAGTTTCATACTATAAAGAGTATACTCCTGTGACATGTGTTGATATAACTCACTGATCTCTAACTAATTTCTCTACTTTGGTAAATAGATGCATGATCAAGAGGATTCTAAATGAAGAACCTGGTTCATCAATATTGGTTCATCTAAATAACGAGGTATGTTTTCTATACTCTGCACAATTAAAAATATAAATATTAAATCATGAGAAAAGTCCTACCTATGTTCAAAACTTTAGAAAATCCTATCCGTTTATTTTTTGAACCAGTTCCGTCTCTACTAGAATCCTCACCACATAAAATGCCTAGAATCTAGGGAAGCCTAACCGTGTTTTCAACCTGAAATTTTAGGTTGATTGGACATCTAATTGACTCCAAAAAGCTGCCGTTAGTCATTAATTAGGCCTCTCTATTTAAAAACCCATCATCACAAATGCTTCCACTCTAATAATTCTCTAAACCATCGAATTTCTTCTTTCACTCTCAAATTGCTCTCTCTTCCAAAAGCCAAACTCACAAATTCTCTCACGAAATCAGTCACAATTTCTAACCCCAAGATAACCCAGGCACTCCTTAACAACCTACCCCCTCTGATTCATCCAACCCTCCTCTACCCAGCACAACCTCTCAACCTAGGCTATGGCGAGTAAAAATGCTTGCTCGCAAAACTGTGGCAACTAGTACTCTTTTAAAGAAATTGAAAAAGAAATTAAAGGCAAGCCAAGCCCAAGATTCAGAGAACTCAGACGATTCGCTCAAATCTGCGAGTGAGGGGGAAGGAACTTGGTCTTCTGACTCTGAGAAGGCTCAAAACTTCCTTTCTGAGGTACGTTTTGTTTTGTTTGAGAATGTAGACAATAGGTTTGTTCTGGTTGGTTCTGTTAGGAATGTGGAATTGCCTGAGTCAGGAAGGAGATGTGGTAAAATTAAAGGCGAAAAAGAAAAATAGAGTGAGGGTGTGCATAGTAATGTGAGTGGTAAAGGGAATGAAGGGGCTGGTTCTTTACCCACTTCTGAATTGGTGGTACCATCTATCTGTGGGGTTGATCGTGCAACTGAGGATGAAAGTAGTAAGAAGACATGGGGAAGTGGCTTAGGGGAGGCTACTGAAGGATTGGTTAATCTTAGTTCACAGGCGGATGAACCTGGTTTATCTATTGAGGAGACCCTAACAGACCTTCTGAAGAGAGTGGGTGCTAGTTTTGATCCAAAGAAAAGGAGAACCACAACACCAAAAGCCCTCAGCACTACCAAACCTTCCAAGAAAAGAAAGGCTTCTTCTCCAATAACTGCTGAAATTCCCTTGCCAAAGGGGAGAGCCACAAGAAGTATGGTGAAACAGAGTGAGAGTGAATTACAAAAGGCTTTGGCTGAAAGCAAGAAGAAGAGGATGGATAAAGCAAAAGCTAAGGTTGCAGAGCCTTCAGAGGCTGTTGATGTTGAGGAGATGGAACAGGTCCATCATGAGGAACATACAACTGTGGAGGTTCAGACCTCCAAGCCTAAAAAGACCAAGACTTCTTCCAAGAAGTCTTCATCGGGGTCTAAAGCTGCTGAACCTTCATTGGCCAAGAGGACAAGGTCTGCAGTGAAAAACAAACCAGTTAGAATTGCTGAGGATAAAGAATGGAGTGGTTAAGATGAGAGTGAGTCTGATAGTGAACAAGACAAGCTGGCCAAGTTTGGCAAAAGAAAAATTTTGAAGGATAGATTGTTGAAAGACTTGGTGGAATAAGGAATGGTTTGATTGGTTGATGCACTAGCTGTTCAGGGCTGGAAGGACATGGTTCTTCAGATGGATGGAAGGCTAGCCAGGAAGGAAATCATTGAATTCATGGCCAATGTAGAGGTCTGCCATGCAGAGGTCAAGAATGGCAGAGTAACCAGCCAAGTGAAAGGGGTTCAAGTGACCTTTGATGTAGAGAAGTTGGGTGACATTCTTGACATTTCTGCTGAGGGATATGGTGACTATACTAGGCAAAGATGGCCAAGTCTGGATTCCCTTCCTCCTGCCCTTGAAATTACTAGGAGATTATGTGATGTTGAAGAAGTGATGAGGCCAAGTTTTTGCACAAAAATGAAATGAAGCCACAATACAAAGTCCTATTTGAATTAGTCAACAAGTGCCACTGCCAAGGAAGGAGAGAAGGCACATTGCTAACTATATGGACTTAGTTCTGATGGAGTGTCTCGAAAGTGGAAGACAAATCAACTGGCTTACATTCATCATCAAGCTACTGGACAGAGTTATCAATGGCTCCAAGGCCCATGCTACTCCTTATGGGTTTATTATGAGTACTGTGCTTGATCGTTGTAAGGTGCCACTAAAGAAGTGGGAAATGGCCACAAGCAAGGATCACTTTGGAACTAACACTTTGATTGCTTGTGACTATGAGGTCACTGCCATTCCAAATGAACTTGGTTCTTCCAAGAAGACACCTATAAATAGCAAAGTCAGAGCTCTAGTTCAGGAGAGTGGGGCAAAGGATGCTAAGATAGCTAGGCTGAAGGCTCGCTTAGCAGAGGTTGAATCTGAGAGGGATGCTCTCAGAACTGAGCTTACCAAGGAAAACGAGAAGAATGAGGGCATTCTTCAAAATATGCTGAACCTTCTCCAAGCCCAAAACCAACCCTCTAAGTCTTCCAAGCCTTAGAACATTTAGTCTTCATCTCTTGAACCTGTCTAGTACCACCAGTGACCCAGATTAGGGATTTCTCTTTCTTTTGCTCATGTTTTGAATATTTTTGCTTTCTTTTTGTGGATTGTGGTAGCAACATATCTCCTATCAATGAAATCTACTATTTTTGCTCTTGTTGATTGTTAATATTTTCTTGATAGTTTGAATATGTTTGCTTGATTACTGATGATTAACCCATGATTGCACTTTCAGTTGCTCTAGTGGCCATGAGTAATTGTTAAAATTCTGGGAATCACACTTTGTTTATGCAACTTTTCGATGATGCCAAAAGGGGGAATAGATATTGTGCTTTATATATTTTGAATAAGTGATGTTTATAACCTAATGAACCCGGTCCTTGATGATAAGTAAATTTTTCTAACTTTGTATTGATGAATATGTTGAGTCCTCGATGAATATGCTGAGTTATGACAGGGCCTAAGTGAGTGAAAAGCACAGAGTTTGTCATCATCAAAAAGGGGGAATTTGTTGGCCCAAGTAAAGGTGAAGTTTTGAAGATTGACAAAGGAACTCAGACATGGACCAGGTCCATCTTATGAAGCACAATTATAATCAACTCAAACATGTGAGATGCACGAGAAGGAGATAAACCTTACTTATCAGAAGTAATATCTCCTGATCATGATCGAAAATGTTGCATATTGGATAAGGAGAAAGACTCCTTACACAAAGAGAAACACGGCTTAAGAAATGGATAGAGTTAGAGGATGAGACCAACTAGAACTCTTCCACCAAGGAAGAGTAGCATCTGTATGCTAGTCAATCTCTTTTTACTAACTCCATAAATATCAGTGTTGTTCTCTTTTACAGGCAACGCACACAAGCAGAAGTTAAACATGAATTGAGAGCAAAATAGCGAGGCAATTTTGCAAGCAATTCATGTATGATTCAAGCGTGCAAACCTGAAGCTACGTGAACCAGATAGAAGAACGAGTTCCAAGTGTCTATCTTTTATTCTAGTTCAATTGTAGTAGGTGATTTTACATTGTACCTTTTAGCTTATCTAGAAGCAATTGTATTAGGTACTTAGAGTTTTCAAGTTAGAGTTAACTTGAAGTTGTCGCAACAGTTGAGGTTGTGTGCTACAACGGGATTAGAGTTAACCCTAGGTTTACAAAAGAGTTTTTGTAAATGCAGTTTTTGGCTCGGTGATTTTAGTGGAGAGTTTGGGAAAATCCTACTGGAAGGTAGGTCGTGGTTTTTTCACCTTTCGAGCCAGGTGTTTTCCACGTAAAAATCTCTGTGTTCTTTAATTTTTGTATTTATTATTCCACAACAGTAGTAGTTGGAACACATAGAAGACCCGGGTCCTTCTATAATCAAGTTAAGCGAAAATTGGGTACCACACAAATCACCCCTCCCCTCTTGTGTGGTATTGAAGTATAAAACATCACAATCTTCTAACAATTCAATCCCTTGTCTATGATCTGGACTCAATTCTTTCTTTTAACTTATACCGAAGTCTTCTACGGCTTGTAGGATTGTCAACATATATGCTGCATGGATAATACGCCAAAATCTTAAGTGTATTAATAACGTATCTAACTCTGGATCACTGATCGAATATTTCCTTTCGTTCCTTCTCAGCTTTCTTTAAACATGAGCTATTACTTTTCCTAGTCTTTCTGCCCCTTGTTACGTGCATACTTAGTTTATCTTAGTTTGCAGTCATGCCAAAGTTTTCATGCAACTCATATGCTCTCGAATATTACTTTTGATTTTACTTCCCGTTCATTAACCAGGGTATGTGCCACTTTCTTTTGGAGTGCTTACAATGTTGTTGTGAGACTATTGTTACACGACCATTTCCTCTTTTGGTCGCTGTGCTTAGGTTGAAGCCTTCTTCCTTATTTCCTCAGCTAGACTTTCATTATATTATTTAGGGACACCTTCTGGCTCTTGTAACGTTACAAACTTGTTTAATCGTTTACCTGACCGAATTTTTGATGTTCGTACTCACCTATAATTGTCCTTAGTTACTTACCTCCACACTCACGTGTTCGTACGGTTGATTCTGAACTGAAGTTTTGACTGTCTTCCCAATGGGACTCTCTTTTATTTCTGTAACACTCATACAGTATCTTTAACTACCCCAACTCTAATTTGAATATTTCTCAAGGTCACGATGTCATATCTGTAAGACTAAATTACCCATGGTGGGGTTCACTCTATTTTATCTTTCACGATCTATTGATTTGTTTACAACCTCTTGTCTAGCCATAACTAGGTTCTTCCTGAATCAACTACTAACTACTCGTTGGCCCATGCTCATATCAATATTCTGCGTAATCTTCCTTGGGTCATTTCCTTTGTCTTAACTTACGTCCCGCACTGGCTCCTTATCTATCAATAACATCTCAGGCAGGAACTCTTACTTCCTCTTATTGACATCGTGTTTGCAAAATGTTCTGGAATCGTAGCATATACGTAGGAGTTTGAATAAGTGCAATCTCATCCCTTTTCATTTTATTGCATTCTTCCTCCACCATTCAATAGTTACTAGAACCACTTAATTCAGACTTAATGCCACATCACTTCATATTCCCCCTTTAAGATTTAGTGCTACGATGATCTACGCATAGATGTTTTACCTCTTCATCTTTGGATTCTTTTCACATCATCGATGACCCTTTCTTGCCTCGCGGTAATCCTTCTGTACCAAGGATAACAAATTCCCTTCTCACGAGGGTGAAACTTAGTGTGACTGGCACATACAGTCCCTTAAGCTTAACTTTGCTCACATTGCTTGCTTTAGGGAAGTGTTTTCCTGAATGACCATTCTCCGAATTTCTCATGAATCTTCTTTTATTGTCCACTCTATTATCGCCGGAACGAAAGATGAAATTATCATAATGCCGACTATTATCAAATCACCAAATCCCTAATTCATATTTAATTTATCTTATTCACCAGTCCATACTGATTTCTATTACTCTAGGGTCTAACTCTTCCTTCTAGTAGTCGTGTTGGAGTCATGAACTTATTTCTCGAAATAAGGATATAACTTTATGGCCTATACTCTTTTGTTGCCTCAAGGCCTGTCACCTCTTGTCTTTTCGTTCACCTGTTTATAGACTATAATACTGTCATTTCATTTTTTTTATCTACCGTTGTCATCCATGTATCACATCTCACTCATGATGCTTCATTATCTCTCTTCTTATTTCCCTGCTATTATTTTTGTCTATCACTTTATTATGAAAACTTCAACCAGACATTCTTTTGATTTTAGCTCCTCTTGCTCCATCCTATGGCTCTTCCGGTTGCCTATCATTCTCGCTCTACTAGGGACGAGAGCCATACTAAGGTAATATTTATCCCTTCCGATAGTCTGGTGCCTATGAACATTCTATTATTCATATCTAGTTGTACTATTCTAGAGTGCACCATCTGGGTGTCTCACAAGGAGACCTATTAGCACATTTGCATTGTCCTTTGGAAATGTCAACTAACGCAAACAAACCATCCACCATTTTGGGTTACTCTAACCCCAGCCGGATCTTGATAACACGTCGTTCTTTTAAACTATATCTTTTAGCCGCCATAGGGCATAACCGAGATGAGTGTGGCCAATTGTATATACCTCTATTAATGTTGAAAGTAACTCAAAATGCTAATTTTTCTACCTGAATTGTAAGTACTTATAATCTTCATTAATTGGGTGCCTCGTACCCTTCTTTACCCGGCTTCTTTTACTTGTTGAAACTTGTAACTACCTTCTGAATCTCCAATTGTTTTTCACCATATGGGTGGATAGATATTCTTTCCCTAAGGCTCCTTATCAAGAGGCTTACATGTCTTAGTACATACATGATTTACTGAAGACCTTACATTTACTCATCATAAGCATCATGAAAAATTGAGATCCTCTGACTTAACTCTTCCGTAGCCACGTTCAATTTCTTACCAACCGTCAATCTGGATGAAGGTATCATCTTATTACGAATAAAATAGAAGTTAGAAATTTGAATTCTTATAAGTGAGCTCTACCACATGATCTAGAGTAAGAAGAAAAAGTGACAATCCTAAATGCCTTGTCGCTTCCTGCTTATAAGTGCGGTGCACAACACACCCATAAACAAGACTCTACTAGACACAGCTTGTAACTCTCTAAGACAGAACTACTCTGATACCACTTTTGTCACGCCCCCAGGTTCGGGGCTTGACATAGACTTTCTACCGGCCAAGAGCCAAAGAATAGAACGAGAGAATGAGAAAATAATAGAGTGATACCCTTCAGTTTTAATGAATCTAGTGAATAAAAGTCTGTTTCAAAGGGAATGCGGAGGGATTTATATAGTAGTGAAGATCAACACATGAAATAAGGAAATACGGTAGATCAAACACAAATAAGGAAAATATGGCATGCAAAAAATCAATTAGAATCAGTTTTAGGGTAAATCGAAGAAACCCTAGTATAGACGAGGAACAAACATGGCAAAAATATCACTGAATCGAGGCATGGGGTCTGATAGAGAGTGTATCCGGTCAGAAACATGAAGACGATACAAAACCAGAGTCAAACAAACACCAACGACTCAGCTTCCATAAATAATAAAGTGCCTAGTACTTGTAACATCCAGAAGACGGTATGTATATCCATGTGTGCAAGAAAGGAAATGAATCATGGATGATTTCCAAGTAATATCGGATTGGGGTTGGGATTTGAGTGAGGCGGCTAGGGTTTAGGTTTGAGAGATGAGAACGTGTGAGGGCGGCTGGGGAAAGGGAATAGTCTATAGGGTTTTGGGATAGGGATATAAGAAAAGGGAGTGGAGTGTTGTGAGCCGTTGATCGCTTTTGATGAACGGATGAGATTCAAGAGGAGTTGGGTCGGGTTTGGACTAGGTAGGATCGCTTGGGTTGGGCTTCTGGGGGGGTTAATCAAAGTGGGCTGGTCCGTTTGGATCGTAATTGGTCCGAAATTAACCTAAGTTTACGCCAGATTTTAAAATAGGAAAGTAAGGGGAAAATAATTTAATAAAAATAGTTAAATAAAATATAAAAAATGCTATTTATGAAAATTTATACCTTAAAACAATAGTAGAAGTTTATAAAAATGTAAAATATTATTTTGACCTTAAATAAAATTATAAATGCAATAAATTGCGAAATATAGGCCATTATTGCAAGATTGTGTAAATAGCTTAAAACTTCTAATATAATTATTTAAAATGAAGTAAAAATATTTGAAACATGTATTATAGATGCAAATAATAATTTTAGGTGATTAAGCCATCACAAAATAATTTGAAGAAGCAATTAATAAATACCCAAGTAATTTAATGTAAGAAAACTCAATTTTAAAGCTCTAAAAATTATGAAAAAATTATAGAAAATGCTTGTAAAAATTTTGTAAACTAAATATTGATGCGAAATGGTATTTTGAAAGTATATATACTATTGAGAAAATATGAGGGCAAAATTGGGTATCAACAACTGCCCCTCTTTATCCGGGAATGATGAACTCCCCATAAAATCATCCGATACAATCATACCCAAAAGAACCCTCTCCGAAACATGCAAACATTCCTATAACAACTCAAACGGTATCGTTCACTGTTGGGTCCAGAACAACACATGGCATGATTCCCGTAACACCAGGGATATGTAGGCAACTCTGGAACCGGGGTTCGACCTCCATTTTTTTGAAATCAAAACATTCCTCACTCAATTCGGCCAAAATTGGTCATCATTTTCTTTACTCGACAAGTCATTTGAAACATTACGGATGTGTCACAAGGTATAAATCTGAAAGGTCACAGAGTAAAAGGTAGGCAATCACTGGTAGTTGGTTAGGTCGAAGTAGTCAAAGGATGTGAACGTTGCGAACGGAAACTGGAGCGAAGATTGCTCCTGTTTGTAGAACGGTTAC
Source organism: Nicotiana attenuata (assembly GCF_001879085.1). Classification (NCBI taxonomy): domain Eukaryota; kingdom Viridiplantae; phylum Streptophyta; class Magnoliopsida; order Solanales; family Solanaceae; genus Nicotiana; species Nicotiana attenuata. Next base: position 150,720 of record NW_017672626.1, read on the forward strand.
CTCCTGGATTACCTGCAAAACTTAGAACACGGTGCATGCGAATATATATATGGGTTACTGCTAAAATTTAAACGTGATGCAAATTCCCTTTTGGACCATGAAGGTTGTCGTTGGATGGTGAGGATGATGTCCTTAGACCATGACGTCCTGGGCCATGAAGCGTATGATAAGGGATTCACAGGCCATGAAATGGTGTCCTCCAGTGATGAGGATGGTTCCTCTAGACTATGACCCCTTCTAATAATGATGTACAATTTTGAGAGATGACCAGGCCATGGAAAGGTATCTCCCGACTATGAGGATCATGCCTTCGAACTATGACGCCTTTGGAAAAAATGGCGATGTTTCAATCCATGAAATGCAAAGATATCATGCTTGGTCATATGCAAGAACGAGACAAGACAAGGCATAGTCTTGTGTGAGATGAGGGCGGTGCTTAGCCCTAGCTGAACAAAGAGATAGTGCTAGGTCTTAGGTAGCATAGTGGAGATAGTATTTAGTCTCATGCAAGGAAAGGCAATGCTTTGCATTATGCAATTAGGGAGGCAGTGCTTAGACTCATGCAGGAAGAGGAGACAATGCTTACTCTCATGTAGGGAAAGGCAGTGCTTAGCCTTATGCGATTAGGTTGGCAGTATTTAGCCTCATGCAAGACGAGGAGACAATGCTTAGTCTCATGCAAGTAAAGGCAGTGCTTAGCCTTATGCACTTCAGGAGTCAATGCTTAGCCTCATGCAAAAAGAGAAGACAATGCTTAGTCTCATGTAGGGAAAGGCAATGCTTAGCCTTATGCAATTAGGAAGGCAGTGCTTAGCCTCATGCAAGAAGAGGAGACAATTCTTAGCATCATGCAAGAAGAGGAGACAACGCTTAGTCTCATGCAGGGAAAGACAATGCTTAGCCTTATGCTATTAGGGGAGACAGTGCTTAGCCTCATTCAAGAAGATGAGACAATAATTAGTCTCATGTAGGGAAAGGTAGTGCTTAGCCTTATGCAATTAAAGAGGCAGTGCTTACCTCATGCAAGAAGAGGAGACAATGCTTAGTCTCATGCAAGGAAACTCAATGTTTAGCCTTATGCAAGAAAAGGATGAGTGACATTGTGAAATTAAAGTATTTCTTAGCATGAGGTATCCGCGTTCAGTAACTTGTCGTCATGAAGGTAGTGACTTGATGTATCTGCGAATATTGTTGTCTTATTGTGCCTGCACTCAAAGAAAAATCATGAGTTTTGTGAGGGGAAGGTCGGTTCATTCTATTGTCTTCTTGCTCTGTCTTTACTCCTATCTTGAGATCCTATTTGAGTTACCCTGGGCAATGCCTGGCTTTCATAGAAACAAAGTTTTCGAAAAATATGCATGCATTTGATAAATTGTTTGCAAAACATAGTTGTTTGAAATATATTGTAGTGATCTCAATTAATTTAGATGAATCGGTGACTGTCAGACATTTAGAGACCTCCTTGCCTAGGTCCTTCTGCCCCAGTTCAAAATGCGTTGCTTTTTGTCTTTTCCACATATGACGAAGTTGGATGAACTTGCAATCTTGCCCTGATCTCCGATCATGGAAAAAAGAAGATTTTATTATGATGTGACCGAACATACAGGGCTGCCTACGTATCCCTTCTTAAACGGGAATCAGGTCAAGCGTAGTTCAGTTACGTCAAGTGAATAAATGTATACATTCCTAAACATAGTATCTCTTGACTGCGTCTGAGTTGATTGGTTTTGGCCCAATCTCTCTGTCCATTTCCACAAGTATGAGTTCTCCTCCTGTTAGTACTCGATGAACCATATAGGGACCTTGCTAGTTGGGTGAGAACTTCCCCTTGGCCTCATCCTGATGAGGAAAGATTCGCTTTAGCACCAATTTCCCCGGTGCGAATTGCCTTGGCCTGACCTTTTTGTTGAAGGCTCTTGCCATTCTATTCTAATAGAGTTGACCATGACGTACTACGTTCATTCTTTTCCCATCAATGAGAGCTAGTTTCTCACACCGGCTTTGTACCCATTCCACATCGCTGAGCTTGGCTTCTTGTATGATTCTTAAGGAAGAGATTTCCACATTGGCGGGAATAATGACATCAGTACCATCAACTAATAAATAGGGAGTTGCCCAAGTTGATGTGCGAACTGTGGTACGATACCCAAGTAAAGCTAATGGCAGCTTCTCATGACATTGTTTGTAATTGTCTACCATTTTCCTTAGTATCTTCTTGATGTTCTTGTTATCGGATTATACAGCTCCGTTCATTTGCGGCCTGTATTCTGTGGAATTCTTATACTTGATCTTGAAAATTTCGCACATGGCCTTCATTAGATCACTGTTGAGATTGGCGGCATTATCGGTGATGATTGACTCTGGCACTCCGAACCGACAAACAATGCGATCCCAAACAAAATCTGCAACGACCATCTTAGTTACAACATTGTAAGATGCAACTTCGACCCATTTTGTGAAATAGTCTAAGGCCACAAAAATGAACCTATGCCTATTTGAAGCAGCGGGTTTGATTGGACCGATGACATCCATACCCCAAGCGGAGAAAGGCCAGGGTACACTTGTTGCATTGAGTTCATTGGGTGGTACTCGTATCGTATCAGCATGTATCTGGCATTGGTGACACTTCTGAACATAGTTGATGCAGTCTGTTTCCACAGTCATCCAGAAATATCACGCTCTTCGTATTTTCTCGGCTAAGACAAAGCCATTCATGTGCGGTCCGCAAGTTGCGGCATGTATTTCCTCGAGCAATCTAGATGCTTCCTTGGCATCGACAAACCGTAATAATCCCAGGTGTGGAGTCCCCCTGTATAGAATTCCTCCGTTCTGAAAGAAATTGTTGGCTAAACTTCGGAGTGTGCGCTTCTGAGCATGAGTTGCGTGCTCCGGATACTCTCCCTTTGCCAAGTATTCCTTGATGTCGTGGGACCATGGATTTCCATCACTTTCTTCTTCAACATAAGCACAATAAGTCGGTTGTTAATGAATTTCTACTGGGATAGGATCGATGAAGCTCTTGCCTGGGTGTTGTATCATGGAAGATAAAGCGTCCAATGCATATGTAAACTCGTTCTGAACCCTCGGAACATGTTTGAACTCTATCTTCGTGAACCTCTTGATCAACTCTTGTACACAGTACAGATATGGCAATATCTTGGTATTCTTGGTAGCCCATTCTCCTAAAACCTGGTGCACCGAAAGATCGAAATCTCTAATTACCAGGAACTCCTGAATATTCATGTCAATAGTCAACTGGAGTCCCAAGATGCAAGCCTTATATTCTGCCATATTGGTGGTGTATGGAAACCTATGTTTTGTGGATACCGGATAGTGTTGGTCGGTTTCTGATACTAAGACAGCTTTGAGACCTACTCCTTTGAATTTTGCTGCTGCGTCGAAGAACATTCTCCAACCATCATATGCTTCGGTGATATCTTCTCCTACAAACGACACTTCCTCGTCAGGAAAATACGTTTTCAATGGTTCATATTCTCCGTCTATAGGATTTTCTGATAGATGATTTGCTAATGCTTGCCCTTTGACTGCCTTCTGAATTACAAAGATGATGTCGAACTCACTCAGCAATAGCTGCCACTTTGCTAACTTACCCATGGGCATGTTTTTCTGGAAGATGTATTTTAGCGGGTCCATCCTTGATATGCGATATGTGGTGTATGCACAGAAATAATGCCTCAACTTTTGAGCTATCTATGCCAAAGCACAGCAAGTGCACTCCAACAGAGAGTATCGGGCTTTGTAAGGTATGAATTTCTCGCTCAGATAATATATCGCCTGCTCGTTTCTTCTAGTATCATCATGTTGTCCCAGAAGACAACCGAAAGCCCTGTCCAAAACGGACAAGTAAAGCAATAGAGGTCTTCTTTGTTTTGGTGGGACTAGAACATGTGGTTTAGATAAATACTCCTTGATTTTGTTGAAGGCTTTCTGGCATTCTTTTGTCCAGCTTGTTGCAGCATCTCTCTTCAGCATCTTGAAGATCGGCTCACAGAGCAGGGTTGATTGTGCTATGAAATGGCTGATGTAGTTGAGACGCCCTAAAAAGCTCATTACATCTTTCTTATTCTTCGGAGGTGGAAAGTCCTGGATAGTTTTGACCTTCGACGGGTGTAATTCAATCCCTCGGCAACTGACGATGAATCCAAATAATTTTCCAGCAGGGACTCTGAAGGCACACTTTGCAAGATTCAATTTCAGATTGTTCCTTCGTAGCTGATCAAAGAATTTCCTCAAGTCTGCTACGGGATCTATACTTCTTTTGGATTTGATGATGATGTCATCCACGTACACCTCTATTTCCTTGTGTATCATGTCGTGGAAAATGGTTTTCATGGCTCTTATGTAGGTGGCTCCAGCATTTTTCAAACCAAAGGACATTATTTTATAGCAGTACATTCCCCTTGGTGTGATAAAGGCTGTCTTTTTGGCATCCTCTTCATCCATCCAGATCTGATGATACCCCGCGAAGCAATCCACAAAGGATTGGCGTTCATGCTTGGCACAATTTGTCGGTCAATATATGTATATTGGGCAACGAGAAATCATCTTTGGGACTCGCCCTATTTAAATCTTTGCAATCAACACACATTCTGACTTTACCATCTTTCTTCGGAACCGGCACGATGTTCGCCAACCAAGTCGAATACTCAACCACTCTAAGAACCTTGGCTTTTATTTGCTTAGTGACTTCCTCTTTTATCTTCAAACTAATATCTGGCTGGAACTTTCTGAGCTTCTTCTTTACCGATGGACACATGGGATTGGTAGGTAGCTTGTGAGACACTTTGGATGTGCTCAATCCAGTCATATCATCGTATTACCATGCAAAGATATCTTCATACTTTTTTAGGAATCTGATGTACTCTTCCTTCTCTAATGGTAACAGGTGAATGCTTATGCGTGTTTCCTTGACCGTTTAGGAATCCCCAAAGTTAAGTGTCTCAGTTTCATCCAAATTAGACTTAGGTTTGTTTTCAAAGTTTTCTACTTCTCTAACAATTTCCTCGGGTATTATATCTTCTTCCAAATCATCTGACTCACTATCCTTATGTTGCATTGTCTCATTACAAGTCACAGCCGTAGGTTCATCGAGATAGGTAATAATAATGCTGTAGAGAAAAAATGTAAGGAATTAAATACTAAAATTGGCAATGCAGTAATAAAATCCTTAAAACGTCAACAAGTAAGGCTCGATGACTTGAGCATTTATTTCAAAACAAAATACGTTCAAAACAAAATAGTGAAAATCTCTTAAATGCTCAAAACTATTTTTAAAATAATTGATGCTAATTGGCCAGGCTACCCAAGAACTCGACGGGCCCGGGATGGTGCAGCGGTCCAATTCTTAAGAACATATCCTTTCTCCACGATTTGAATGGTAAGGTCTTCCTCCTCCTCATCCTCCTCAACTATCGCACTGCAATCCATATCTTCTTCATCTAGAAAAAGCTTCCTCATGCCAGCTAAGACTTCATCTTCTTAAGACCCCCAACATCATGTTTGGTGCAAATATGGTACTGGTTGTTCCATAGTAAGGACCACGCCATGGCAGCGAGCAATTATGGTATTCTTGTCAAATATATTCATTCCCAAGCCCGAAAGTTGTACCATGACGTTATGGTTGTACTGGTTTGGTGATCCCTTTTGAGGTTTTTGCCGAGACCTTTGCCAGGTTCATACCCTATCCATAGCAGTATGCTTTCTATCTTGTTGCTCCACCATTTGTCTTTTTCAATTGCGTTGGCGCGCTCAATGCGATGGTATGTTTCTCCACCCAGCTTCTTCTTGATCTCGATTACTGGAACGGTCTGATTGGTGTAGATGGGACTACTTCTATCTCCATGGATGATTACCTCCTGATGGTTCCATTCAAGCTTCAGAGCCTGATGTAGAGTAGAAGCCACTGCCCCAACAACATGTATCCGAGGCCACCCCAACAATAGGTTATAGGTAGCAGATATATCCAGCACTTGAAACTCAACATCAAACCAGGTTAGGCCCATCTGTATGGTGTGGTTGATTTCTCCGATTGTGGCTCTTTGAGATCCATCGAACGCCTTCACATTCATACTTCCTGCTCGTATCTCATGCAGGCCTTTACCCAACCTCTTCAGAGTAGTCAGTGGACATATATTGAGACTTGAACCCTTATCTATCAGGACCATGGCGATGAACTTATCCTCAAATTGCATTGTGATATGTAGTGCCCTGTTGTGACTTAGTCCTTCCGGTGGCAACTCGTCTTCATGAAAGGTGATTTTGTGACTCTCCAGTACCTGCCCGACCATGTTGGCCATCTCCCCGCTAGTGATGTTGGTGGGTACATAAGCTTCACTCAGCACTTTCATCAAGGCATTCCTGTGTGTCTCATAATTTCATAGCAGTGACATGATGGATATCTGAGCGGGAGTTTTGTTTAAATTTTCAACCACAAAGTATTCTCTTGCTCGTAATTTTCTCCAAAGGTCATCAGGGCCAGTTTCAACAACAGACGGCTTAGATGGAGCTTTTTTGCTTGTTCCTCCCAAGTGCTTAGGTATATAAACTCTGTCAGTTCTAGTCATGTCTTGTGATGCACCTGTTTCCTATATTCTTGCTTTTCCTTTCCTCTTTGCTTCTGCAACATAATCCCATAGGATATCATTAGACTTGTAAGATGGTGTGAGAGCTACCATCACTGTGAAGCGTGTGGTTACCACGACTTCAAATGGTTCTTGGGTTTGTACCACAACGGGTGTGAGGGTAACTGGAGATGTTTTGGGATCATCTACCTCTCGGATGAGTCCAATAGATCCCTCCGGATCCCATTCTTCTTCTTCAGTCTTTATCACATTCACTCCCTCACATCTGTGATCCGGGAGAGGATTATTATGAACATTGGGTGCAACTTATTTTGCCTGTATAACTTTAGTGTCAATCAATGTCTGTATTTTGTCTTTCAGGGTGTGACACTCATCAATGGTATGATCTTTCATGCATGAATGATAGGCACATGTCTTGTTTGGGTTAATCCACTAAGAAGAATTTTCCATAGACGGCAGGAATGGGAGTGACATAACTAATAGCCTTCAGTCTCTCATATAGTTAGTCTATAGATTAAGCAATTGAAGTGTATTATCTGGGTGGTCTGAAGTCGAAGTTTGGCCTTGGTTTTTGGTAATTTTGGTAGGTGGGTGGTGGTGAGTGATAATATGCGTGTTGGGTGTTATTGGCGTGGTAGGTAGTAGCACGTCATTGGTATCTGGGGGGTGAAGGCTGGTTTGTGGGTGGACGTGTTTGGTATGTGAGAGGAGACTTTGGACCCTAGGCTACCATAACAACACCTACTTCTTTCTTCTTCAGATACCTCCTGATTGCAAGGCTTCATTCGTGGCCTGCAGTGCCTCAAAATTTGTCACCATCCCACTCTTAATCCCTTCCTCTATTCTTTCTCTCAGCTTGATGATGTCAGAGAATTTGTGGTTCTCAATAACCATCAATCTTTTATAGTACTGCGGGTCTTGAGCTCTGATTAAGAACTTATTCATTTTTTCTTCTTCAAGTGTTGCCCTTACTTTCGCAGCTTCAGATCTCCACCGACTATCATACTCGCGAAAAGTATCTATTGGTTTCTTCTTGAGATTTTTAATGTAGAAAATGTTTGCTGCCTTTTCTGTATTGAACCTGAATCTGTCCAAGAAATCTGACGCCATGCTTACCCAACTAAGCCTCTTCTTTGGGTCCTGACTTATATACCACAACAAAGCATCTCCTGTGAGGCTTCTCATGAACAACTTCATATAGATTCGCTCATCTTTGCCCACTCATACATATTTGTCACAATATGTCCTTAGATGCACTTTTGGATCACCAGTTCCATCAAATATTTTGAACTTGGGAGGTTTATAACCCTCCGGTAATTCGACATCAGGTTGAATGCACAAGTCCTCATAGTTCAAACCTTCAATGCCTTTACTACCTTCGACACTCCGAACTGCCAGTGAGCTTCTTGAGTTCCTCCGCCATGTTCTTGATGAGCAGGTCTTTCTCGGTTGATTTCGGTATATATAGGGTTTGTTGTGGAGTGTGGGATAAAGTTTCCACATATATGGGATTGCTTTGGTGAACTCCGGGAATCTAGGCATAAGGGTGGTCATTGGTTTAGTTTTGGGGATTAGGAGTAGGTTGTGGTGCATTATGGGGAGTGTGATAAGTGGTGGTTTGTGGGTATTGAGTGAGATGATGATGGTGTTGTTGAGGAGTAGGTACTGGTGGAGTGTTATGGTTCTAAATAGGTGTGGAGTATTGATGTGGTGCAGGAGGATTCGATGGTGCATTTTGGTTCTGTGTGTTTTGGGGTGGTGCTTGGTTTTGGGTATTAGTAATTTGTTAGTTAATATCAGGGACGTTGAGGGTGAGAGAAAGGTTTGCCAAGTTTTGGACCTGCTCAAGTTCTCCTTGTAACTCCAGGATTTTTTGTTCCAAGCGTAAGAGCCGTTTATTCTGGCTCGGAGTACTTCGGCCATCTGAGGTTTCGGCGTTTTCTATCATAGTAGCGTTGTCTTTTATGATACCGCTCAAATCATCCATTTTTCCTTTTCCTTTTCTTCTGCCTTTAGGATCGCTTGGTGGAGGAGGAGGTGGAGGACCTCTGGATCTAGTGTGATATGCGGACGATGCCAGTATGCACGAACAAACCTTAGGGAATGGGAGTAATCAAAAAGAAAAAAAAAACAAAAGGTAGCCAAGTTAGTAAGGGGTATTGAAATAATACTTGCAATATTAAACATGTTTTGCAAAATCACATAATAATTCGCGTCCTAGTTTGGGGGACCTCGTTGTGCCCGAGGTACGCCTAAGAAACACATAGACTTGGAGAAAATTGATGCCAATAATTGCGTCATTTCATTGATGCGAAAATGAGTCAAATCCTTACTAAATCGACAATAATGAGAAAGTTAGTAATGACATTTAGCCTTATTACAATAAAAATCTGAAACTAAGCTAGAAAACAGTAAAGAACATCATTTCCTAATCTACTTGGTCCCAGAAGGACCTTCCCCATGCTTGGCTCTTTTGACTCCATCAATCAGGTTACCCAGGTCGCGCATATCCAATAATAGGTAAGCCTTTGCTAGATGCCCTCCTTCACTACCATCCGTGTTTTGACNGAAGGGCTGTTTAGCTTATCTAGATTATGTTCGGGACACCACCGCAGAGTCTCCGACGATTGATTCAATTCCAGTAGTCTGAGAGTTCGCCGATGTGTTTCCTTCTGACCCTCCTAGCATGCCACCGGATCGTGATATTGATTTCTGTATTGATTTGGTTCCAGGTACCCAGCCTATATCTATTCCACCATACCGTATGGCTCCGAAAGAGTTGAAGGAGTTGAAGGAGTTGAAAGAGTAGCTTGAGGAGTTGTTAGCAAAGGGGTTTGTTAGACCAAGTGTGTCACCTTGGGGTGCACCAGTGTTGTTTGTAAAGAATATTCGGCGTTTTCTATCATAGTAGCGTTGTCTTTTATGATACCGCTCAAATCATCCATTTTTCCTTTTCCTTTTCTTCTGCCTTTAGGATCGCTTGGTGGAGGAGGAGGTGGAGGACCTCTGGATCTAGTGTGATATGCGGACGATGCCAGTATGCACGAACAAACCTTAGGGAATGGGAGTAATCAAAAAGAAAAAAAACAAAGGTAGCCAAGTTAGTAAGGGGTATTGAAATAATACTTGCAATATTAAACATGTTTTGCAAAATCACATAATAATTCGCGTCCTAGTTTGGGGGACCTCGTTGTGCCCGAGGTACGCCTAAGAAACACATAGACTTGGAGAAAATTGATGCCAATAATTGCGTCATTTCATTGATGCGAAAATGAGTCAAATCCTTACTAAATCGACAATAATGAGAAAGTTAGTAATGACATTTAGCCTTATTACAATAAAAATCTGAAACTAAGCTAGAAAACAGTAAAGAACATCATTTCCTAATCTACTTGGTCCCAGAAGGACCTTCCCCATGCTTGGCTCTTTTGACTCCATCAATCAGGTTACCCAGGTCGCGCATATCCAATAATAGGTAAGCCTTTGCTAGATGCCCTCCTTCACTACCATCCGTGTTTTGACAAACTGAATGCCTCTTTCTCATCTTTCCCTCAAGCTCCATCAGTCCTTATTCCAAATATTCCAATATCTCTGTTGACTTAGTGGAAATTTCCCTCCATTCATTGATTGCTTCCATATCCACTTTGGGTTGTTCCAGATGCCTAGTTTCAGACTCGAAAACCCTTTTGTGTAACCTCCTATACTTGACCTATGCTTCAGCAGCATCATCTATGATCCTGTTTTTCAGATTAATTCCCGGCTTGACGTCTTCTACTATATCGTCTACCTGCCATGATGGATAGAAGCACACATGACCGGCATGATACATGTCTGGCTCAATAGTTTCCTTTTCAACAATGACCTTCTAGTTCCACATATGTTGTGCCTCAAACTTGAATGGAATGACGTCCCCTTAAAAATCTGCTTTGTACCGGAGCATGTTGGAAACCCAAGGTATAACCTGTTTTCTTCCCGCTTGTCTCATTACCCTTATAGGAGGATAAGGATAGATGCCCCTCAACTCGATCAGTACCATATGAGTAGTCTTTCTTGACCTGATGATGAACTCACTACTAGGAAACCCTTCAAACATCCAGTGTACATGCTCGTCTATCAAATTGCTGAAGAAACGCACCCAACTTACAGCATTTCCAGGTTGTGCAAACCTGTCTAGGATAAATGTCATTTTCTTTGGGAGATGGTAAGCTCTGTAGTCATTCAACGGTCGTCGTAGAAGCTCTTGTCGATATTCTCCCCTCTTAAAGTGTTCCAATAACCAAAATTGCAATAAAAGATTACAACCTTTGAAGTGTCTGAATCCCTGCTTGCACCCATCTGGAGTATGATACAGTTCAACTAAGATCATGGGGATGATGGTATAAGTCTGTCCCTCGATGCCTTCCATCAATGTTCTGGTGACCATGGCTAGGCGAGTATGAATCCTCCCCCAAGAAACAGACGATAAACACATAAACTCGACGGTGCGTCCAACCCAAAGAAGTAATGGAGAGTTCCTCATGATGAAGACAATATGATTTATTGTGCCCGTAACGCTCACAGAGACATTCAAATGGGATGTATGCCTTCTTCAAACAAAGAAACTCATCATTTTTCTTGAAACCTAGAATTTTTAGACAACCGCGAGGGGTGTGATTCTCTGGAACTAATAACCCTGGACTATCCCATGGCAGCTTAGCGAAGCCTCCTATTTCTTCTAGGAGAGGAGTCATTTCTATGTCACCAAAGCGGAAGAAGGCCCTTTTCTCGTCCCAGAATATGGTAGCAGCCTCAATCAGTGCCCTATTTGGGTCGGATATCGAGCAAAGATGTCAAGTCACCAAGTACCCTTCTCACATGATTATTATCGCAAGGCGCGAGGTTTTTCCACCAATCAAGTAGCGGAGGTGGGATGTTTTGGACCATGCCGAACCTAGATACTTCGTGCTTCATTTTCTGCAAACAAATAAAGTTAGCCCTGTCGCGCGCCCTTTTTCTCGCGAAATCGGGTTTATGACATTTGGAGGGACAACTCGTTCCTTTTGGGAACTGGGATTGCATTTGAAGAGTCGCCACCTAATGATTAAGGTGCATTAGGACACCAATAGAGATTCAACTCTAAGCTTGTTTGAATAACCAGAGATTGGGTAAGGGCTTGAAATTATCCCAAGGGGAAGGTGTTAGGCACCCCTCAGGATCCACTAGTGTGGTTCCCGGCCAGACAATTATTCTGCATTTGAGGTGCAATTAACATATAAGAAGATAAGGCTCAAATAAGAGGGGATTTCAATACATAATGGTCCAGAAGTAGACAAAGTTTGAAAGAATAATTAAAAGAGTTGATCTTTAAATAAGGAATTACAATGCTAAAAGAGAATAGGGAATAAAGGAAGGGGCGTCCTAGGTTTAATAAAAATATGGATCACATCAATGAAATACCCGGTAATCACTCCTCAAGAGAGGGGCTACACGTGGTATTCACGCACCGGTCATCATATCCATATCTACTCTTTCTACCCCATTAAGCTATTAAAGCGAGGATTGGTCTCGATCACTTATTGCATGCTATTACCCATCCCTTTCCTATCAGTCTCGGAGGCACTTAGGACTACTAATCCTAAAAGTGAGGGATGTTAGGCTTATTTGAGGTTTCAAAGGTAAAAAATTCTAAGGCGACATACAAAACATATAAAGATTACACATTAGAGGGGAAACACATAAACATAGAAGGCTCAAGTATACCTCCTCCAAACACAAACAATCTAATAGCATGACTTAAACAAATGAGTAAGGTCTGATTCTAAAAATATGCTTGAGGGAAAAAGAGATTGTTGTATTGCAGCAGGCCTGGCTTATTGCATGACTCAGTTAGGAAACAGAATCGGGCATGCCTACTGATTGTAACACTTAAAGATATAACAGAGGCCAGTTCAATTGTATTTATATTGCCTAAGGTTTGCCTAAGCGTTTAGACGGGGTCCTATTGTCATGATATCTACTTAGTTCAGAAGGTGGTAAGACAGTAATACTCAAAATGAATTGTTTGACACCCCATAGGCGGGCTTGCTAAACCTTATTAAGCAAGGGATTCAGATTATTGAAAAGAGGTTCAGAATGGACAAAAATTAAATTAGACTGGTTACAGATTCTGCAGGTGATAGTATCTGATTTTAATCCCTAGGAGCATGATATCTAACATTAACTGTGAACGAAGCGTATCAGATTTGTTTAAGAATCCCTATAGGCATTAGTTCTATGTGTTGCTGATTTTAGGTCCTTATAGACAGGATACCTAACGTTGCATGTTAGTGGAAACGAATCAGGATTGTATTTATGAACCCCTATAGGCATGATTTTTGTATGTTACTGAGTTATAATCAACTGGGTCCTAAAACATGATATCTAAACGGTGACAAATGTGTTGAATTTTAGATGACCCCTATAGGCAGGTTGTCTATATGAAGTTGAATAAGAAGTCCTATAGACATGGCTTCTAAACATAGTTTGCAGCATTAAAATACCCTATAGGCATGGCTTCTAAACATAGTTTGAATATGCAGAAATTAAAATAGTCCTATAGGCATGGTTTCTAAATGCAGCTTGAACATGCATAAATTTAAATAGTCCTATAGGCATGGTTCTACCCTTGGCATGCATAGATACCCAACCCTTTTCACTAGCCAGCCCCAAGTGTTCATTATAAATTATTTACAAACCATGAATAATAAATTACATCAAAATACATAAAATACAACTAGAGGAGGCCCGATTCTTGGTTCCTCCCTGAGCTATGGAATAACTGCCTTAGGATGCCATTGCTTGAAAGCATTTCTCAAACTTGAGTGTGTCAGAGTTCCCTAAGAGCCTCAATTGGACATCGGGCAGTGCTCACACCCAAATTACATCACCAACATAGGGACAAGTGCAGTGTGGAAATGCCAGCCCTCATGTGTCCAAGTTCAGAGGGAGCTCATGGGTCCCAAGGCAAGGCTCACATGACGGGGGGAGGGGGGGGGCGAGAACTTAAGTCTAAGAGAGAGTGGAAGTGCAGAAACTGAGTTTTAAAAGCCGAGGGACAAAAGAAGAGGAAAAGGGGGATGGGAGACAACCATTAATAATTTAAAGAGTTGATAATTTCACAGCAAAGGGGCAGTGGATTGGGAATCCATTGCAATGCCCTATATATTTAGGCATGAGTCAATTGTGGGCATGCACAGCAACAGGGGTGCTGTCATGCTTGTAAATCAACCAGAACACACACATATAAGGGTAACATAGAGGTAATGATCCTAGGAGGACCAAGTTTGAGTCATGTTCAGCAATATTTGATGTTGTCATGCCCCAAACAAACCATAAGTATCAAACTCATTGGGGTAGGGATTTAGGATACACAATACATTGATTCAAAAAAGGAGGAAAGAAATTACAGCATGCTAAATGAAGGTATTGAAATAGATACAAGCAGTAGGCAGACAAAAATGCAAGAACATTAAGTAACCATGTTGTTGTTGAGGCTGAAAACTTAATTAGAACATACCAGTTCAAAGAAGGCAAAATGTAGTAAATAAAAGTAGCAGGACTTTGAAATATAGCTTTGGCTTTCAACCAGCTAAACAGCCACAGTACAAGTAGTAAAGCAAGAGGGAGTGTTTTGAGTGTAAGTGTGAGTTCAGAACTAAAAGTGTTCGTGTGTGTGTTAATGAGAGAGTATGTATATATAGTAGTTCGAAAACCATGTAAAATAAGGCAAGAGTTACAATTGTATAGTAATTATCGTACGAAGTACTAATCAGAATCGAATCAATGCAAGTACTCCATTAATTAAGGGGCAATCAACCAACGGTAAGGGGTAGAAAATGTTTAAGGAAAGAAATCAAGTAGAGCATCATGTACAGAATAGACAATTAGGGGTAAGTGCATAGGGGTTCAATTAAGGAAACAACTGATGGAGAATCAGTACAATACTTGGTTAACGAAATAAGGTAAGAAACACAATAAAATTGCAGAATATGGAGACAATCAAAAATCAGCACATGGTAAATCAGGGAATCAAGGATTTGAAATTACTGATTCAAGGAGAGTAACATGGGCTCCCATGAATAAGCAAATAAACCAAGTTAAAATAGGAGAATCGAATGTCTAAAGAGAAATTTTCAAATCAAGCCAAGAAACAGGGAGCTCAGAGTCAATCAAAGAGATAGTCATGAGTCATGTTTTTGACATATAAATAGAGTGAGATGTGAGTAACCAAACATAGCAAGCAAAGGGGCCAGTCTTGACCATTCAAGACGAACACAAGCACATAGAGCTAATGTAAGTTAGGCATAAGGAACTTAGTAGAAACACATTCGAAGTGAGATAGTCACATAAACTCAAACAAAGCAGGCCAGTCACAAAATAAAACGAAGAAACCTAGAAGAATTAGGGCTTTCAACATAGGTGAGGTTAAAGAGAAGACAGAAACCCAGAATCGGAAGAATTGCACAAAGGGAACAAGAGATTTCGAAAAGAACTTCTACACTTAAACAAACAGTCTCAGACCCAAAACCATAAGATTTTCTACAATAGAAGGGTTTTAAAAAGAGGATAAACAAACAGATCGGACAAAAACTCAGACAAACAAACATTCGCTTAATAAACAGTCAAAAGAAATTAGGGGTCTTAACATGCAAACTCAGGCAGAAGGATAATACGAGCAAACACAGCAAAACATATCAAAAAATTAGAGAAAGGTTTCGAAATATCTTAACAGAAACCCTAATAAAAAAGATAAGGAGTTTTGAAAGCGGAGCTTCAAAAGAAACTTAGAGAAAAACACTTAAAAGTTCAGAGCAGACATAGGTCTGAAACAAATCTAAGAGGAGTCGAGAGAACCTTGAAGGTTAGGGTTTCAGAGGAACCCCAAGTGGTGAGAAAGGCTTTGAAAACCATCGGTTTAAGCAGGAGAGTCAAGAGTCAGACTCGAACAGCCATGGCTGCCCGGAGAAAGGTCAGAACGACCGGAGAACAGTCGTAAACCGGAATCGACCAAGGTCTGGACCAAGCTCTTTCAAGATCTAGCCTTGAAACCATAATAATCGAACACGCAGAAGCCATGAGAGGTGGATACAGGCCTCCAATGACCTTGGAAGCCATGGATTTGGGAGGTTTCAGGGTTGGAGTTTGATGGCGGCGGCTAGGGTTTGATGGAGTCTCAGAGAGAATTGAGGGAGAAGGGAATTCAAGGGCGGCTGAAAGGGGAGAATGGGTAGGGTTTGGGGGGTTGTTGGATTAAAAAAGGAAAGGAATTATGATGGATCGTTGATCTTTTAGATCAACGGCTGGGATTTAGTGGGTCTTTGGGTCGGGTAGGCGGATTTAGGATTTGGGACGGGTATTTTAATTCGAAATTGGACTAGGATTGGGGTTTGAACTGGTTATTATTGAAATACAAATGGAGCTACCATTAAAATAGCCATTTTCCTTGTTTGATTTTTAAAAATAGTAAAATAATTTCTGGAAATAAATTAAGGGTACTAATATGAATAATAGCACATAATTAACTATTTCAAAATACCAGACCTAATTTTTATGAATATGAAGTTAATTAATCCTAAAAAAGGCTAATATTGTAATTACATACAATTTAACTTTAAAAATACTAAATGACCTTCTGAAAATATGCAAAAATTATATTAGCCACATTTTAATATAAATATGAAAATCCAGTAAATGAATCACCAAAAATGATAATTTTGGGAATAATTATTAGGTTTTTACGGATAAAATAAGGTAGTAAATTGATTAAAAAAATCTTTAAAAATTAAGGAAAAAATAGTAAAACATTTGGACATGCTATTTTTAAAGTATTTTGTATATTAGAAATATATAGGGAAAAATTGGGTATCAACAGCTGCCCCTCTTTACCCGGAAAGGATGAGAGCTGTCGGGTAAAGATATGATGACCAATTTTGACCGAACGAAATGGTTTGAGGAGGCTTAGGCCGTGCCCTAGCTTCTGAGCTGCCTACATATCCCTGGTTATATAGGAATCAGGCCACATGTAGTTTAGGATCCATCGGCGAAGTATGCCGATGGAGACTTATCAAGAACGGATGCAATATTCAGGGCGGGGATGGTTAAGGTTTGACATGGCTGCGGGAACTGGAACGGTATAGATCCTGCCGAGACGGCCGTTGCTCGTCGGTTTACCTGCAAATAAGCAATACAAGCATATATTGTGTGTAAATTTAGACATGATGCAATTTCCCGTTGGACCATGATGATTGTCTTTGGACGGTTAGAATGACGTCCTTAGACCATGATGTCTTGGGCCATGAAGCGTGCGATAAAGGATTCGCGGGCCATGAAATGATGCTCTCGGGCTATGAGGATGGTGCCTCCGAACCATGATGCCTTTGAATAATGATATGCAAAAGATTAAAAGGGGTCCTCAGGCCATGACATGGTGTTCTCGGGCTATGAAAATGGTGTCTCCGAACAATGATGCCTTTGGATAATTTGGCGATCTTTCAGCCCATGAGATGCGGATTTGGCGATCTTTCAGCCATGCGAGTGTAAATATGGTGGCGATCTTTCAGCCATGCAAGTGTAAATAAGGTGGTGATCTTTCAGCCATGCAAATGTAAATGGAGGTAGAGCTCAACCTCGGAAGGCAGAATGGTAGCCTTATGCAATGCAAAATGCAGATGGAGACAGCGTTTAGTCTCGGAAGGCAGAATGGTAGCCTTATGCAATGCAAAAAATGCAGATGGAGACAGCGTTTAGTCTCAGAAGGCAGAATGGTAGCCTTATGCAATGCAAAAAATGCAGATGGAGACTGCGTTTAGTCTCGGAAGGCAGAATGGTAGCCTTATGCAATGCAAAAAATGCAGATGGAGACAGCGTTTAGTCTCGGAAGGCAGAATGGTAGCCTTATGCAAGAAATAAAAGGGCAAATGGTGATAGAGCTTTCTTAGCTGATAGCAGATTGCGGTATCGTGACTGCTGGGGACATTGTGACACACGGAATATCCCTGGCGTGCGTGGATAGCAAATGCTGGTAAGTGCGATAGTTCTGAGAATTGTATTTGCCTTGTGAGTGTATAGCATGCCTGATGCTTTCGTAATCCCAGTGCCTGCATCCAAAGAAAAATCGTGAGTTTTGTAGAGGGGGGAGGTTAGTTCGCATCCCCGCTGGCTCTGCTTGACCTGTTCGGCTTTGATCTGGTGATACGGTATGTATCATTGGGGGTAGCGTTGCTAAACAAGGCGATTTCGATAATAAACATGCATGAATTTGTAAAAATATGACATAAGTATACAATTAAGAAACAACTTTTAGATGAACCGACGATTGTGACGTGGCTCAAGACATTGTGACCTCTCTTGCTACGGAATTTTAAGGGTCCTCCTCAAAATTCTGCCCCAGATTAATAGGTTGATGCTTCTGACGGTTGCTTGCGATGATTGGCTGAAATTACTTCGGAATTTTGAGGGTCCTCCTCAAAATTCTGTCCCAGTTTCCAATTGCGGGGGGAAATGAAAATTTTATTGAATTGTGACAAAACCCATAGGGCTGCCTACGTATCCCCTCTTAAACGGGAATCAGTTCAGGCGTAGTTCAATTACATCACATAGGAAAGCATATAAATTACACGTAGTAACGTTTGACTGCATCTGAGTTGATTGGCTTCGGCCAGACTTCTCCGTCCATTTCTACGAGTATGAGTGCTCCTCCTGTCAGAACTCGATGAACCATGTATGGGCCCTGCTAGTTGGGAGAGAACTTCCCTTTGGCCTCGTCTTGATGCGGAAAAATTTTCTTTAATACCAGCTGCCCTGGTGTGAACTGTCTGGGCTTGACTCTCTTGTTGAAGGCTCTGGACATTCTGTTCTGATAGAGTTGACCATGACAAACTGCGTTCATTCTTTTCCCATCTATAAGAGCTAGCTGCTCGTAACGACTCTTCACCCATTCTGCATCGTCGAGCTCAGCTTCCTGTACGATCCTTAAGGAAGGAATTTCTACTTCGGCGGGAATGACGACTTCTGTACCATAAACCAGCATATAGGGGGTTGCCCCTGTTGACGTGCGGACTGTGGTGCAATACCCCAATAAAGCAAATGATAGCTTCTCGTGCCACTACTTATGCTTCTCTATCATTTTCCTCAATATCTTCTTGATATTCTTGTTGGCGGCTTCTATGGCTCCATTCATCTGAGGCCTGTAGGCTGTAGAATTCTTGTGTCTGATCTTGAAGGTTTCACACATGGCTCTCATCAAGTTGCTGTTGAGATTGGAACCATTATCAGTAATGATTGACTCTGGAATCTCGAATCGACAAACGATGCGGATGCGGACAAAGTCTGCCACGACTTTCTTAGTTACTGCTCTGTAAGATGCTGCTTCGACTCATTTGGTGAAATAGTCGATGGCTACTAGGATAAACCTGTGCCCGTTTGAAGTGGCAGGCTCGATTGGTCCAATAACATCCATTCCCCAGGCGGCAAAAGGCCATGGTGAGCTCGTTGCATTAAGCTCATTTGGAGGTGCCTTTGTCATGTCTGCATGTATCTAACAGCGGTGGCATTTTCGGACATACTGGATGTAGTCCGTCTCCATAGTCATCCAAAAGTAACCAGCTCAGAGTATCTTCTTTGCTAAGACAAAACTGTTCATATGTGGACCGCAGGTCCCGGCGTGAATTTCCTCTAGTAGCCTGGATGCTTCCTCTGTGTCGACACACCTTAACAATCCCAAATCAGGAGTCCTCCTATATAGGATTCCTCCGCCATGGAAGAAATTATTGGATAACCTCCGAAGTGTGCGCTTCTGAATAGGATTTGCAAGTTCTGGGTACTCTCCTTTTGCCAAATATTCCTTGATATCCTGAAACCAAGGCTTTCCTCTGCTTCTTCTTCGAATGGGCATAATAAGTTGGCTGATCATGGATCTTTACTGGAATGGGATCAATGAAATTTTTTTCTAGATGCTGTATCATGGATGATAGGGTGGCCAATGCATCGGCGAACTCATTCTGGATTCTGGGAATATGCCGGAACTCCGTTCTCATGAACCTCTTTCTTAACTCCTGTATATGATGCAGATACGGGAGTATCTTGGGGTTCTTGGTCGCCCATTCCTCTCGTACCTGATGTATAAGCAAGTCTAAATCTCCAATTACTAGCAACTCTTTTACGTTCATGTCAATGGCCATCTTGAGCCCTAGGATGCAGGCTTCGTATTCGGCCATGTTGTTGGTGCACGGGAACCTGAGCTTGGCGGACACCGGATAATGCTGACCTGTTTCTGATACCAGGACGGCTCCTATGCCAACTCCTTTGAAATTTGCTGCTCCATCGGAAAACATTCTCCAACCGTCATAGGATTCTGCAATGTCTTCTCCTATGAATGATACCTCTTCGTCAGGAAAATATGTCTTCAGGGGTTCGTATTCTCCATCTACGGGATTTTCCGCAAGGTGATCTGCTAGTGCTTGTCCCTTGATTGCCTTCTGAGTTACGTAGACAATGTCGAATTCACTCAACAGGATTTTCCACTTGGCTAGTTTGCCGGTGGGCATAGGCTTCTGGAAGATGTACTTTAAAGGATCCATCCTTGATATGAGATACGTATTATAGGCACATAAGTAATGCCTTAGCTTCTGAGCCACCCAAGTCAAACCGCAACAGGTGCGTTCCAAAAGAGAATACCGGGCCTCAGATGGAGTGAACTTCTTGCTGAGATAATAGATGGCATGTTCCTTCCTTCCTGTTTCGTCATGTTGCCCCAGATCGCAACCGAAAGCTCCGTCCAATATCGCAAGGTAGAGTAATAAGGGTCTACGTGGCTCGGGCGGGACCAAGACTGGTGGTGTTGACAAGTACTCCTTGATTCTGTCGAAGGCCCTTTGACAGTCGTCGGTCCATTTGGTAGCGGCGTCCTTCTTCAACATCTTAAAGATTGGCTCGCAGATGACTATGGATTGTGCTATGAACCGGCTGATGTAGTTGAGTCTTCCCAAGGAACTCATTACGTCCCTTTTGTTCTTTGGCGGTGGTAGTTCTTGAATGGCTTTGACTTTTGATGGATCCAGTTCTATTCCTCGGCGACTCACAATAAACCCAAGTAATTTTCCAGCAGGAACCCCAAATGCACACTTCGCGGGATTCAGTTTCAAGTTGTACCTTCGCAATCTATTGAATAACTTCCTCAAATCTTCCATGTGATTAATGCCCTTCTTAGACTTGATGATAACGTCATCTACGTACACCTCAATCTCCTTGTGTATCATATCATGAAAAATGGTAGTCATGGCCCTCATGTAGGTGGCCCCTGCATTCTTAAGGCCAAACGACATCATCTTGTAGCAGTACATTCCCCACGGCGTAATGAAAGCCATTTTCTCAGCATCTTCTTCATCCATCCAGATATGATGATAACCAGCGAAACAATCCACAAATGATTGCAACTCATGCTTGGCGCAATTGTCGATCAGGATGTGTATGTTTGGTAAAGGGAAGTCGTCTTTCGGACTGGCCCGGTTGAGATCCCGGTAGTCGACACAGACTCTGACCTTCCCGTCCTTCTTTGGTACTGGCACAATGTTGGCTAACCATGTCGGGTATTCTACTACCCTGAGAACCTTGGCTTTAACCTGCTTGGTGACTTCTTCCTTGATTTTCAAATTCATATCAGACTTGAACTTTCTGAGCTTTTGCTTTACCGGCGGACATGTTGGATCGGTTGGCAGTTTGTGAGCCACAATAGATGTACTCAGACCAGTCATGTCATCGTACCAGGCGAATATGTCCTCATATTCCTTTAGAAATTCTGTGTATTCCTTCTTTTCTGATGGCGATAAGTGGACGCTGATTCGTGTTTCTTTGACATTTTCTGCATCTCCCAGGTTAACAATCTCAGTCTCGTCCAGGTTGGACTTCGATCTGTTTTCAAAATTCTCAACTTCTTTAACAATCTCCTTCGGTATGTCATCTTCCTCTGAATCTATGTCCATTTGTTGCGTTGTCTCAGTGCATGTCACAGTCATTGGTTCATCAAGATAAGTGATAGTAATGCTGTATAAGTAAAGTAATGAGAGAAAATAAAAAGAGTGTTGATTTATAAGAAAAATCGAAATGCTTTGATAAACATTGAAGATCTTATTGCGGAAATCAAAAATGCGAAAGGAAAAATTAACTAGTAAAAGTAAAAGATAGTGCATGATGCTTGTTCAGCCTTGCTACCCCAAGGCTTGCCGGGCTCTGGTGGTTCTGATGGTCCAGTTGTTGAGGTATGCTCCTCTACTTACGGCTTGTATGGAAGGACCTTCCTCCCCCTCCTCCTCGAACACAACACAGCAATCCATGTCATCGTCTTCTAAGAACAAGTTCCTCACTGTAGCAAGTGCCTCCTCCTCATCTGTCCCATAAACAATGTCGGCCTGTTGGAAAGTCTGCTCCAAAAGCGGTATTGGTTGTTCCAGTGGGTGGTAGGGACCGCGCCATGGTGGTGACCAGTTGTTGAATTCTTCCCAGGTATACCCATATCCCAGACCGAAAGTGGTGCCATGTTTCTTGAGTTTTATAGGCTTAGTGATTCCTTGGAGGTTTTTGCCAAGCCCCTTGCTAGGTTCGTACCCACTCCAGTTCAATATACTCTCGATCTTGTTGTCCCACCATTTATCTTTGTCAACAGCATTGACTCGCTCGATGTAGTGATAGGTCTCCCTACCTAACTTTCTTCTGCCTCCGATTGCCGGAATGGTCTGGGCGATTGTATATAGGGTTGCTACCATCGCCGTGAATGATCACCTCCTGGTGATTCCACTCAAACTTTACCGCCTGATGTAGTGTTGACGCTACGGCCCCAGCAGCATGAATCCATGGTCGTCCCAACAGCAGATTGTAAGATACCGGCACGTCTATCACTTGAAAATCAATATCGAACCAAGTAGGCCCCATTTGCAAACACAGACTAATTTCCCCAATGGTGGACCTTTGGGAGTCATCGAAAGATTTCACATTGATGGCTCCGTCCTTTATCTCGTGCAGTCCCTTACCCAACGTCCTGAGTGTTACCAATGGACAAATGTTGAGGCTGGACCCTCCATCAATCAGGATTCTGGTGATAAAATAGTCTTCGCATTGCACGGTGATGTGCAATGCCTTGTTGTGACCCAACCCTTCTGGTGGCAGCTCATCTTCATGAAAAGTGATCTTGTGACTTTCCGATACTTGTCCTACCATGTTAGCCATTTCTCCGCCGGTGATGTTGCTTGGCACNAACATCCATTGTACCTGCTCCTCGGTCAAATTATCAAACAGTTCGAACCATCCTTTGGCATTCTCTGGCTGAGCAAACATATCAGGGATATAATTCATTCGCTTTGGGCGGTGGGAAGCGATGTGATCGTCCCAGTCCCTTCGCTGAATCTCTTGTCGGTATTCACCCTTTTGTAGATGCTCCATGAGCCAAAGTTGAAGTAGCAAATTGCAGCCTTCGAAGTGACTGGCTCCCTGTTGACACATTTCTAGGGCTCGGTATATTTCCGCAATGATCATGGGCACAATGCTGAATGGTTGCCCGCCAATTCCTTCCATTAAGGTCTTAGTTACCATGGCCAATCTGGTGTGGATTCTTGCTTTCTTCATTGGAAACACAATCAACCCCAAGAAACAAAACATGAATACGAAGACCCTTCGGTGAATATGCCCTAATGATGTGATGGAAAACTCGTCAGGATAGGTACGGTAGGATTTGTTGTGACCGTACCTCTTGTACAAATAATCAAAAGGGATGTAGGATTCTTTCAAACATGTCAATTTTGGATTCTTCTTCAAACCCATCATTTTGAGGAAACCACTGCCCTTGCGGTTCTCAGGCATTAACAAACCCGGAGTTTCCCATGGTATACCGGCTAATCCTCCTATTTCTTCTAGTAAGGGTGTCATTTCAATGTCCCCGAAGCGAAATACGGACCTCTCGCAATCCCAGAACAAAGTAGCAGCTTCTATGATCTTGTTGTTGGGTTGGATTTCCAGGAGAGAAGGTAGGTTTCCCAAATATTTCCGGACAAGAGTCTGATCACTAGAAAGAAGATCCTTCCACTAGCTTAGCAGTTTTGGGTGGATGTTGGTGACCATGCCGAATCTGGGGACTTCGTGCCTCATATTTCTGCAAGACAAATAAGGTTAGGACCTTACCCCCCCCCCCCCACCGTACTCAACTATTTAATATTAACAATTGGCACAAAAGCATTTAGTTCTCCAAATAAATGCACAGAACATGACGACGTCCGTTTGGGTTTTAGGGAAACCCAGTGGACTTTGGACAAGGCCATCTTAAACAGTCATTATGCGGACAACATAATTGACTCGGCTAGGTTTGACCATGATGCATGCACAGTTAAACAGAGTAAGGTTTCTGTGGGGTTTTAGACTGGTACCCTTAAGCGGACAACTCAAGGGGGAAAGGCACGGAACCGTCGACTACACCGTTGATCGACTGGTTTTACCACAAATATGCCTTTTTCGGATTTAGGGGGTGGTAATATCGGAATGGCGCAACCACTCATTATAAGCGTTGCTATGGTATTTGCTTGGCACGAGTGGAATATGATGTTGAGCATAACTATGCAACAATTAAAGACATGTTGTCATGTATTTGCACGTTAAGGAAGCAGTAAATACAACAATTTCATAATTTAAAGCAGTAGTAAAGGAAAGTAGAAAAGCAAAGAAACAAAAGACGAGTCAGTTGCGCAATTGAAAAGAGAATTGAATTCTTAAAGGAATTAAACAAGTAATTGCACATAAAGAGATATAAAATCACAATAAAAGTCCGAAATGGTAAAAGCCTAAAATTCCCCAGCAGAGTCGCCATGCTGTCGCGCCCCCTTTTTCTCGCGAAATCGGGTTTATGACATTTGGAGGGACAACTCGTTCCTTTTGGGAATTGGGTTTGTATTTGAAGAGTCGCCACCTAATGATTAAGGTGCATTAGGACACCAATAGAGATTCAACTCTAAGCTTGTTTGAATAACCAGAGTGTGGGTAAGGGCTTGAAATTATCCCAAGCGGAAGGTGTTAGGCACCCCTCAGGATCCACTAGTGTGGTTCCCGGCCAGACAATTATTGTGAATTTGAGGTGGAATTAACATATAAGCAGATAAGGCTCATATAAGAGGGGATTTCAATACATATGGTTCAGAAGTAGACAAAGTTTGAAAGAATAATTAAAAGAGCTGATCTTTAAATAAGGAATTACAATGCTAAAAGAGAATAGGGAATAAAGGAAGGGGGGTCCTAGGTTTATTAAAAATATGGATCACATCAATGCAGTATCCGGTAATCACTACTCAAGAGAGGGGCTACACGTGGTATTAACGCACCGGTCATCATATCCATATCTACCCTTCCCACCCCATTAAGGTATTAAAGCGCGGATTGGTCTCGATCACTTATCGCATGCTATTACCCGTCCCATTCCTATCAGTCCCGGAGGCACTTAGGACTACTAATCCTAAAAGGGAGGGATGTTAGGCTTATTTGAGGTTTCAAAGGTAAAAAATTCTAAGGCGACATACAAAACATATAAAGATTGCACATTAGAGGGGAAACACATAAACATAGAAGGTTCAAGTATACCTCCTCCAAACACAAACAATCCAATAACATGACTTAAACAAATGAGTAAGGTCTAATTTTAAAAATATGCTTGAGGGAAAAAGAGATTGTTGTATTGCAGCAGGCCTGGCTTATTGCATGACTCAGTTAGGAAACAGAATCGGGCATGCCTACTGATTGTAACACTTAAACAAATAACAGAGGCGAGTTCAATTGTATTTATGTTGCCTATGGTTTGCCTAAGCGTTTAGACGGGTCCCTATTGGTATGATATCTACTTAGTTCAAAAAGTGGTAAGACAGTAATACTCAAAACGAATTGTTTGACATCCCATAGGCAGGCTTGCTAAACCTTATTAAGCAAGGGATTCAGATTATTGAAAATAGGTTCAGAATGGACAAAAATTAAATTAAACTGGTTACAGATTCTACAGGTGATAGTATCTGATTTTAATCCCTAGGAGCATGATATCTAACATTGACTATGAACGAAGCGTATCAGATTTGTTTAAGAATCCCTATAGGCATGATTCCTATGTGTTGCTGATTTTAGGTCCTTATAGACAGGATACCTAACATTGCATGTGAGTGGAAACGAATCAGGATTGTATTTATGAACCTCTATAGGCATGATTTCTGTATGTTACTGAGTTATAATCAATTGGGTCCTATAGGCAGGTTATCTATATGAAGTTGAATAAGAAGTCCTATAGACATGGCTTCTAAACATAGCTTGCAGCATTAAAATACCCTATAGGCATGGCTTCTAAACATAGTTTGAATATGCAGAAATTAAAATAGTCCTATAGGCATGGTTTCTAAATGCAGCTTGAACATGAAGAAATTTAAATAGTCCTATAGGTATGGTTCTACCCTTGGCATGCATAAATACCCAACCCTTTTCACTAGTCAGCCCCAAGTGTTCATTACAAATTATTTATAAATTAGGAATAATAAATTACATCAAAATACATAAAATACAACTAGAGGAGGCCCGATTCTTGGTTCCTCCCTGAGCTATGGAATAACTGCCTTAAGATGTCATTGCTTCAAAGCCTTTCTAAAACTTGAGTATATTTGAGTTCCCTAAGAGCCTCAATTCAACCCCGGGCAGTGCTCAAAGAAGAGGAAAAGGGGGATGGGAGACATCCATTAATACTTTAAAGAGTTGATAATTTCACACCAAAGGGGCAGGGGATTTGGAATCCATTGCAATGGCCTATATATTTAGGCATGAATCAATTCTGGGCATGCACAGCAACAGGGGTGTTATCATGCTTGTAAATCAACCAGAACACACACATAATGATCCTAGGAGGACCATGCTTGAGTCATGTACAGCAATATTTGATGTTGTCATGCCCCGAACAAACCATAAGTATCAAACACATTGGGGTAGGTATTTAGGATTCATAATACATTGATTCAGAATAGGAGGAAAGAAATTACAGCATGCTAAATAAAGGTACTGAAATAGATACAAGCAGTAGGCAGACAAGAATACAAGCAGTACGAGTCCTAAGCGGCTTCAATTCTCAGAAGCTGGGTCATCAAGAGTAGATCTAGATCTGGGAAATGCAGAGAAGATGAATGAAAGAATGGAACATGCGAATGATGTACGAATGCAGAATAGGAAATCACAAATGGGGCTGAAGCTGGAGTATATACCACCGAGCCACAGAGAAGGTAAGCTAGTAATACAAATTGAAGAAGAAGATGTGAATGAGTTTAATGAGTATTGGGACAATGTTGTAATTGGGTATGTACTTGGGGATACACCATATGAGAAATCGATGATAAATTACATTTAAACAATCTGGGACTTTGTAGATAAACCTCAAGTATTATATCATCAAGAGGGATATTATGTCTTTAGATTTGGGAAAAGGGAGGATAAGGAAGGTGTAATGCAGGCAGGACCATATACCTATCATAATAAACCACTGATTTTGCAAAACTATGAAAGAGATTTTCACTTTGTTCCTAAGTGTATTACGACTATACCATTGTGGATACAATTTCCAAACTTATCAGTTGGATATTGGACAGCAGATGCATTAAGTATGGTGGCAAGTGCTGTGGGAATGCCTATGTATACAGACAGATACACAACTGAATTAGGGAAGATTTATTTTGCAAGAATACTTGTGAAAGTGGACATTACGAAACCCTTGGTGGAGACATTTGAAATCATTACTCCAACTTGTGTGAAGCAGCAGGAAATAGTGTATGAATAGAGGCCAAAATTTTGCTCTGAGTGCTTGCACTTTGGGCATGAATTGATTGAATGCTGGAAGATGAATAAAAAAAGAGGAGAATGAAGAATTCCAATTGCCTAGAAGAAGAAATGGAGGAAGAAGGAATAGAATCATACAAGAGTGGAAACCAAAGGAACAACAAGCACAAGAGGAGTCAAAGGAAATGGCCAATGTGGTACAGGAGCAGGTGGAGAATGAATAGCAACCACATCACAGTCTAGCAGACCATAAAGGAAAAAAGGTGATAAATACAAAGGAAAATGAAAAACAGACTTAGTCCCTGAGCAACCAGAGAAAAAGTGAAGAAGCAAATAGATTTGCAGTGCTGAAAGAAATGTCACATGAAGATGAACAGGGAGGAGGAATGGTGCAAGAGAGGGTACAACAACCACCATGATAATAAGCACATGGAATATAAGAGGGCTTAACAAGCCCCATAAGCAAAAAGAGGTGAGAATTTTTTTGCAAAAGAATAAGATTGATGTCTTAGGATGTCTGGAAACTAGAGTTAAAGAAAAAAAGTCAAAAAAAATTCTGTACAAAATAGCAAAGGACTGGGGATACAGATGCAATTATGAGCAGGCAGAAAATGGTAGAATATGGGTAATTTGGAAACAAAACCTATCAGTGGATGTAGTGCAAGTTCATGAGCAATGTATCCACTGTAAGGTAACTGATGCAACAAATGGAAGGCAGATCATGCTGTCAGTGGTATATGCTCGGAACAAAGCTCAAGAGAGAACTAGATTATGGAAAGAACTGGAAGCAATAGGGGGTGTGATTCAAATGCCATGGATCATAAGTGGTGATTTTAATACCGTGCTATGTTCAGATGATAGACTAGGCCAACCAGTCACTATGACAGAAATAAAGGATTTTAACGAATGTATTGATACACTGCAACTATCTCCTGTGAAGATAAAAGGCTGTTTTTACACTTGGTGCAACAAACAACAAGCAACTGATAGAGTATACATCAGAATCGATTGGGTGCTTGGAAATTTTGTGTGGATCAGAGACTATAGACATGTGGAAGCTGATTGTTTGGAACCTGGAATATCTGATCATTCCCCTATAGTGATCCAGATATGGCAAAGGCAGAGTATGTATAATAGACCTTTTAAAATGTACATGGTAACAATGGAGCATAGAGAGTTCAAACCTATGGTTGTGGATGTATGGAAGCGAAGAAAGAACTGTGAACCCATGGAAAGAATATGGAGGAAACTACAGGATTTAAAGATGAAGTCAAAAGATCTGAACAAGGAAATGATGAGCTATGAGAGAAGGCTGAATCAAATAAGACAAAAATTATAATATGTTCATAAGAGTCTGAAGATAAATCCATTATGTCAAGTCTTGATTGAGGAAGAAAAAGTGGTACTGCAGGAGTTAGAGAAGTGGAGCACAGTTGAGGAAAAGATATTAAGGCAAAGGTCGAGAGTAAATTGGATAGATTGTGGAGACTCAAACTCAATGTATTTCTATGCTCAATTGAAGATGAGAGAAAGTAGGAATGCTATAGCTTCTGTATACAATGCAGGAGGGATAAGAGTCACAGAACCAATAGAAATAGAGAAGGAATTTGTTGAATTCTTCAAGCAACTCATGGGGACAGACACTGGGCTCAAACCTTGCCCAAATGCAAAGATCATCAAAGAAGGAGTGTGTTTGTCAATGAACCAACAGGTGGAGTTAATCAAGGAAGTAACACATGAGGAAATAGATGAAGCAATCAAGGATATGCCAAATGACAAAGCACCAGGAGTGGATGGATTTCCAGTTGAATTTTTTAAGCTACATTGGCAAGAAGTCAGGAATGATGTATATGAGGCAGTGGACTACTTCTTCAGAACAAGTAAAATGCAGA